>NW_027523553.1:0-45500 GCF_052094955.1 Ictidomys tridecemlineatus
GAAAGGGGTTGCCAAGCTTCCAAAAAACTACGAGTTGCCTGAAATCTCAGCAAACATTTTTTCACCCAATCTTGATGATTCTTTCAGGTAATGATCAGTACACCAAGTCCACTTGGCTCACCAAATTTCGTTCTTCTAAGTTCAACCGTTCGTTTGAAGTAACCGTTTTTATTTTTAGGTTTCACTCTGTTTTCTCCTATAGGGATACATGTATTTGGAACTCTAAATCAAACACGGTTTGTGCTAGCTCTTTGAAACTTGACACAATAAAGCAGTTTCACATTCTATCTCTATGCTTTCTTTGCTGTTGATGTAGCCCTAAGCAGAGACTGGCGAAAATCACTTTCATGGAAAGGGGTTGCCAAGCTTCGAAAAAACTACGAGTTTCCTGAAATCTCAGCAAACATTTTTTCACCCAATCGTGATGATTCTTTCAGGTAATGATCAGTACACCAAAACCACTTGGCTCACCAAAATTCGTTCTTCTAGGTTAAACCGTTCGTTTGCAGTAACCGTTTTCATTTTTAGGTTTCACTCTGTTTTCTCCTATGGGGATACAAGTATTTGGAACTCTAAATCAAACACGGTTTGTGCAAGCTCTTTGAAACGTGAAACAATAAAGCACTTTCAAGTTCTATCTCTATGTTTTGTTTGCTGTTGATGTAGCCCTAAGCAGAGACTGGCGAAAATCACTTTCATGGAAAGGGGTTGCCAAGCTTCCAAAAAATTACGAGTTGCCTGAAATCTCAGCAAACATTTTTTCACCCAATCTCAATGATTCTTTCAGGTAATGATCATTACACCAAAACCACTTGGCTCACCAAATTTCGTTCTTCTAGGTTAAACCGTTCGTTTGCAGTAACCGTTTTCATTTTTAGGTTTCACTCTGTTTTCTCCTATAGGGATACATGTATTTGGAACTCTAAATCAAACACGGTTTGTGCTAGCTCTTTGAAACTTGACACAATAAAGCTGGTTCAAGTTCTATCTCTATGCTTTGTTTGCTGTTGATGTAGCCCTAAGAAGAGAGTTGGGAAAATCACTTTCATGGAAAGGGTTTGCCAAGCTTCCAGAAAACTACGAGTTGCCTGAAATCTCAGCAAATATTTTTTCACCCAATCTTGATGATTCTTTCAGGTAATGGTCAGTAGACCAAAACCACTTGGCTCACCAAATTTCGTTCTCCTAGGTTTAACCCTTCGTTTGCAGCAACCGTTTTCATTTTTAGGTTTCACTCTGTTTTCTCCTATAGAGATACATGTATTTGGAACTCTAAATCAAACACGGTTTGTGCTAGCTCTTTGAAACTTGACACAATAAAGCAGTTTCAAGTTCTATCTCTATGCTTTGTTTGCTGTTGATGTAGCCCTAAGCAGAGACTGGCGAAAATCACTTTCATGGAAAGGGGTTGCCAAGCTTCCAAAAAACTACGAGTTGCCTGAAATCTCAGCAAACATATTTTCACCCAATCTTGATGATTCTTTCAGGTAATGATCAGTACACCAAAACCACTTGGCTCACCAAATTTCGTTCTTCTAGGTTTAACCCTTCGTTTGCAGTAACCGTTTTCATTTTTAGGTTTCACTCTGTTTTCTCCTATAGGGATACATGTATTTGAAACTCTAAATCAAACACGGTTTGTGCTAGCTCTTTGAAACTTGACACAATAAAGCAGTTTCAAGTTCTATCTCTATGCTTCGTTTGCTGTTGATGTAGCCCTAAGCAGAGACTGGCGAAAATCACTTTCATGGAAAGGGGTTGCCAAGCTTCCAAAAAACTATGAGTTGCCTGAAATCTCAGCAAACATTTTTTCACCCAATCTTGATGATTCTTTCAGGTAATGATCAGTACACCAAGTCCACTTGGCTCACCAAATTTCGTTCTTCTAAGTTCAACCGTTCGTTTGAAGTAACCGTTTTTATTTTTAGGTTTCACTCTGTTTTCTCCTATAGGGATACATGTATTTGGAACTCTAAATCAAACACGGTTTGTGCTAGCTCTTTGAAACTTGACACAATAAAGCAGTTTCACATTCTATCTCTATGCTTTCTTTGCTGTTGATGTAGCCCTAAGCAGAGACTGGCGAAAATCACTTTCATTAAAAGGGGTTGCCAAGCTTCCAAAAAACTACGAGTTTCCTGAAATCTCAGCAAACATTTTTTCACCCAATCTCAATGATTCTTTCAGGTAATGATCAGTACACCAAAACCACTTGGCTCACCAAATTTCGTTCTTCTAGGTTAAACCGTTCGTTTGCAGTAACCGTTTTCATTTTTAGGTTTCACTCTGTTTTCTCCTATAGAGATACATGTATTTGGAACTCTAAATCAAACACGGTTTGTGCAAGCTCTTTGAGACTTGACACAATAAAGCAGTTTCAAGTTCTATCTCTATGCTTTGTTTGCTGTTGATGTAGCCCTAAGAAGAGAGTTGGGAAAATCACTTTCATGGAAAGGGATATCCAAGCTTCCAGAAAACTACGAGTTGCCTGAAATCTCAGCAAACATTTTTTCACCCAATCTTGATGATTCTTTCAGGTAATTATCAGTACTTCAAAACCACTTGGCTAACCAAATTTCGTTCTTCTAGGTTAAAGCGTTCGTTTGCAGTAAATGTTTTCATTTTTAGGTTTCACTCTGTTTTCTCCTATAGGGATACATGTATTTGGAACTCTAAATCAAACACGGTTTGTGCTAGCTCTTTGAAACTTGACACAATAAAGCAGTTTCAAGTTTTATCTCTATGGTTTGTTTGCTCTTGATGTAGCCCTAAGCAGAGACTGGCGAAAATCACTTTCATGGAAAGGGGTTGCCAAGCTTTCAAAAAACTACGATTTGCCTGAAATCTCAGCAAACACTTTTTCACCCAATCTTCATGATTCTTTCAGGTAAAGATCAGTACACCAAAACCACTTGGCTCACCAAATTTCGTTCTTCTAGTTTAAACCGTTCGTTTGCAGTAACCGTTTTCATATTTAGGTTTCACTCTGTTTTCTCCTATAGGGATACATGTATTTGGAACTCTAAATCAAACACAGTTTGTGCTAGCTCTTTGAAACTTGACACAATAAAGCAGTTTCAAGTTCTATCTCTATGCTTTGTTTGCTGTTGATGTAGCCCTAAGCAGAGACTGGCGACAATCACTTTCATGGAAAGGGTTGCCAAGCTTCCAAAATACTATGAGTTCCCTGAAATCTCAGCAAACATTTTTTCACCCAATCTTGATGATTCTTTCAGGTAATGATCAGGACACCAAAACCACTTGGCTCACCAAATTTCGTTCTTCTAGGTTAAACCGTTCGTTTGCAGTAACCGTTTTCATTTTTAGGTTTCACTCTGTTTTCTCCTATGGGGATACAAGTATTTGGAACTCTAAATCAAACACGGTTTGTGCAAGCTCTTTGAAACGTGAAACAATAAAGCACTTTCAATTTCTATCTCTATGCTTTGTTTGCTGTTGATGTAGCCCTAACCAGAGAGTGGCGAAAATCACTTTCATGGAAAGGGGTTGCCAAGCTTCCAAAAAACTACGAGTTGCCTGATATCTCAGCAAACATTTTTTCACCCAATCTTGATGATTCTTTCAGGTAATGATCAGTACACCAAAACCACTTGGCTCACCAAATTTCGTTCTTCTAGGTTAAACCATTCGTTTCAAGTAACCGTTTTCATTTTTAGGTTTCACTCTGTTTTCTCCTATGGGGATACAAGTATTTGGAACTCTAAATCAAACACGGTTTGTGCAAGCTCTTTGAAACTTGACACAATAAAGCAGTTTCAAGTTCTATCTCTATGTTTTGTTTGCTGTTGATGTAGCCCTAAGCAGAGACTGGCGAAAATCACTTTCATGGAAAGGGGTTGCCAAGCTTCCAAAAAACTACGAGTAGCCTGAAATCTCAGCAAACATTTTTTCACCCAATCTCAATGATTCTTTCAGGTAATGATCATTACACCAAAACCACTTGGCTCACCAAATTTCGTTCTTCTAGGTTAAACCGTTCGTTTGCAGTAACCGTTTTCATTTTTAGGTTTCACTCTGTTTTCTCCTATAGGGATACATGTATTTGGAACTCTAAATCAAACACGGTTTGTGCTAGCTCTTTGAAACTTGACACAATAAAGCTGGTTCAAGTTCTATCTCTATGCTTTGTTTGCTGTTGATGTAGCCCTAAGAAGAGAGTTGGGAAAATCACTTTCATGGAAAGGGTTTGCCAAGCTTCCAGAAAACTACGAGTTGCCTGAAATCTCAGCAAACATTTTTTCACCCAATCTTGATGATTCTTTCAGGTAATGATCAGTACACCAAGTCCACTTGGCTCACCAAATTTCGTTCTTCTAAGTTCAACCGTTCGTTTGAAGTAACCGTTTTTATTTTTAGGTTTCACTCTGTTTTCTCCTATAGGGATACATGTATTTGGAACTCTAAATCAAACACGGTTTGTGCTAGCTCTTTGAAACTTGACACAATAAAGCAGTTTCACATTCTATCTCTATGCTTTCTTTGCTGTTGATGTAGCCCTAAGCAGAGACTGGCGAAAATCACTTTCATTAAAAGGGGTTGCCAAGCTTCCAAAAAACTACGAGTTTCCTGAAATCTCAGCAAACATTTTTTCACCCAATCTCAATGATTCTTTCAGGTAATGATCAGTACACCAAAACCACTTGGCTCACCAAATTTCGTTCTTCTAGGTTAAACCGTTCGTTTGCAGTAACCGTTTTCATTTTTAGGTTTCACTCTGTTTTCTCCTATAGAGATACATGTATTTGGAACTCTAAATCAAACACGGTTTGTGCAAGCTCTTTGAAACTTGACACAATAAAGCAGTTTCAAGTTCTATCTCTATGCTTTGTTTTCTGTTGATGTAGCCCTAAGAAGAGAGTTGGGAAAATCACTTTCATGGAAAGGGATTGCCAAGCTTCCAGAAAACTACGAGTTGCCTGAAATCTCAGCAAACATTTTTTCACCCAATCTTGATGATTCTTTCAGGTAATTATCAGTACTTCAAAACCACTTGGCTAACCAAATTTCGTTCTTCTAGGTTAAAGCGTTCGTTTGCAGTAAATGTTTTCATTTTTAGGTTTCACTCTGTTTTCTCCTATAGGGATACATGTATTTGGAACTCTAAATCAAACACGGTTTGTGCTAGCTCTTTGAAACTTGACACAATAAAGCAGTTTCAAGTTTTATCTCTATGGTTTGTTTGCTCTTGATGTAGCCCTAAGCAGAGACTGGCGAAAATCACTTTCATGGAAAGGGGTTGCCAAGCTTTCAAAAAACTACGATTTGCCTGAAATCTCAGCAAACACTTTTTCACCCAATCTTCATGATTCTTTCAGGTAAAGATCAGTACACCAAAACCACTTGGCTCACCAAATTTCGTTCTTCTAGTTTAAACCGTTCGTTTGCAGTAACCGTTTTCATATTTAGGTTTCACTCTGTTTTCTCCTATAGGGATACATGTATTTGGAACTCTAAATCAAACACAGTTTGTGCTAGCTCTTTGAAACTTGACACAATAAAGCACTTTCAATTTCTATCTCTATGCTTTGTTTGCTGTTGATGTAGCCCTAACCAGAGAGTGGCGAAAATCACTTTCATGGAAAGGGGTTGCCAAGCTTCCAAAAAACTACGAGTTGCCTGATATCTCAGCAAACATTTTTTCACCCAATCTTGCTGATTCTTTCAGGTAATGATCAGTACACCAAAACCACTTGGCTCACCAAATTTCGTTCTTCTAGGTTAAACCATTCGTTTCAAGTAACCGTTTTCATTTTTAGGTTTCACTCTGTTTTCTCCTATGGGGATACAAGTATTTGGAACTCTAAATCAAACACGGTTTGTGCTAGCTCTTTGAAACTTGACACAATAAAGCAGTTTCAAGTTCTATCTCTATGTTTTGTTTGCTGTTGATGTAGCCCTAAGCAGAGACTGGCTAAAATCACTTTCATGGAAAGGGGTTGCCAAGCTTCCAAAAAACTACGAGTAGCCTGAAATCTCAGCAAACATTTTTTCACCCAATCTCAATGATTCTTTCAGGTAATGATCATTACACCAAAACCACTTGGCTCACCAAATTTCGTTCTTCTAGGTTAAACCGTTCGTTTGCAGTAACCGTTTTCATTTTTAGGTTTCACTCTGTTTTCTCCTATAGGGATACATGTATTTGGAACTCTAAATCAAACACGGTTTGTGCTAGCTCTTTGAAACTTGACACAATAAAGCTGGTTCAAGTTCTATCTCTATGCTTTGTTTGCTGTTGATGTAGCCCTAAGAAGAGAGTTGGGAAAATCACTTTCATGGAAAGGGTTTGCCAAGCTTCCAGAAAACTACGAGTTGCCTGAAATCTCAGCAAATATTTTTTCACCCAATCTTGATGATTCTTTCAGGTAATGGTCAGTAGACCAAAACCACTTGGCTCACCAAATTTCGTTCTTCTAGGTTTAACCCTTCGTTTGCAGTAACCGTTTTCATTTTTAGGTTTCACTCTGTTTTCTCCTATAGGGATACATGTATTTGGAACTCTAAAACAAACACGGTTTGTGCTAGCTCTTTGAAACGTGACACAATAAAGCAGTTTCAAGTTCTATCTTTATGCTTCGTTTGCTGTTGATGTAGCCCTAAGCAGAGACTGGCGAAAATCACTTTCATGGAAAGGGGTTGCCAAGCTTCCAAAAAACTACGAGTTGCCTGAAATCTCAGCAAACATTTTTTCACCCAATCGTGATGATTCTTTCAGGTAATGATCAGTACACCAAAACCACTTGGCTCACCAAAATTCGTTCTTCTAGGTTAAACCGTTCGTTTGCAGTAACCGTTTTCATTTTTAGGTTTCACTCTGTTTTCTCCTATGGGGATACAAGTATTTGGAACTCTAAATCAAACACGGTTTGTGCAAGCTCTTTGAAACGTGAAACAATAAAGCACTTTCAAGTTCTATCTCTAGGCTTTGTTTGCTGTTGATGTAGCCCTAACCAGAGAGTGGCGAAAATCACTTTCATGGAAAGGGGTTGCCAAGCTTCCAAAAAACTACGAGTTGCCTGAAATCTCAGCAAACATTTTTTCACCCAATCTTGATGATTCTTTCAGGTAATGATCAGTACACCAAAACCACTTGGCTCACCAAATTTCGTTCTTCTAGGTGAAACCATTCGTTTCAAGTAACCGTTTTCATTTTTAGGTTTCACTCTGTTTTCTCCTATGGGGATACAAGTATTTGGAACTCTAAATCAAACACGGTTTGTGCAAGCTCTTTGAAACTTGACACAATAAAGCAGTTTCAAGTTCTATCTCTATGTTTTGTTTGCTGTTGATGTAGCCCTAAGCAGAGACTGGCGAAAATCACTTTCATTTAAAGGGGTTGCCAAGCTTCCAAAAAATTACGAGTTGCCTGAAATCTCAGCAAACATTTTTTCACCCAATCTCAATGATTCTTTCAGGTAATGATCATTACACCAAAACCACTTGGCTCACCAAATTTCGTTCTTCTAGGTTAAACCGTTCGTTTGCAGTAACCGTTTTCATTTTTAGGTTTCACTCTGTTTTCTCCTATAGGGATACATGTATTTGGAACTCTAAATCAAACACGGTTTGTGCTAGCTCTTTGAAACTTGACACAATAAAGCTGGTTCAAGTTCTATCTCTATGCTTTGTTTGCTGTTGATGTAGCCCTAAGAAGAGAGTTGGGAAAATCACTTTCATGGAAAGGGTTTGCCAAGCTTCCAGAAAACTACGAGTTGCCTGAAATCTCAGCAAATATTTTTTCACCCAATCTTGATGATTCTTTCAGGTAATGGTCAGTAGACCAAAACCACTTGGCTCACCAAATTTCGTTCTCCTAGGTTTAACCCTTCGTTTGCAGCAACCGTTTTCATTTTTAGGTTTCACTCTGTTTTCTCCTATAGAGATACATGTATTTGGAACTCTAAATCAAACACGGTTTGTGCTAGCTCTTTGAAACTTGACACAATAAAGCAGTTTCAAGTTCTATCTCTATGCTTTGTTTGCTGTTGATGTAGCCCTAAGCAGAGACTGGCGAAAATCACTTTCATGGAAAGGGGTTGCCAAGCTTCCAAAAAACTACGAGTTGCCTGAAATCTCAGCAAACATTTTTTCACCCAATCTTGATGATTCTTTCAGGTAATGATCAGTACACCAAAACCACTTGGCTCACCAAATTTCGTTCTTCTAGGTTTAACCCTTCGTTTGCAGTAACAAGTTTTCATTTTTAGGTTTCACTCTGTTTTCTCCTATAGGGATACATGTATTTGAAACTCTAAATCAAACACGGTTTCTGCTAGCTCTTTGAAACTTGACACAATAAAGCAGTTTCAAGTTCTATCTCTATGCTTCGTTTGCTGTTGATGTAGCCCTAAGCAGAGACTGGCGAAAATCACTTTCATGGAAAGGGGTTGCCAAGCTTCCAAAAAACTACGAGTTGCCTGAAATCTCAGCAAACATTTTTTCACCCAATCTTGATGATTCTTTCAGGTAATGATCAGTACACCAAGTCCACTTGGCTCACCAAATTTCGTTCTTCTAAGTTCAACCGTTCGTTTGAAGTAACCGTTTGTATTTTTAGGTTTCACTCTGTTTTCTCCTATAGAGATACATGTATTTGGAACTCTAAATCAAACACGGTTTGTGCAAGCTCTTTGAAACTTGACACAATAAAGCAGTTTCAAGTTCTATCTCTATGCTTTGTTTGCTGTTGATGTAGCCCTAAGAAGAGAGTTGGGAAAATCACTTTCATGGAAAGGGATTGCCAAGCTTCCAGAAAACTACGAGTTGCCTGAAATCTCAGCAAACATTTTTTCACCCAATCTTGATGATTCTTTCAGGTAATTATCAGTACTTCAAAACCACTTGGCTAACCAAATTTCGTTCTTCTAGGTTAAACCGTTCGTTTGCAGTAAATGTTTTCATTTTTAGGTTTCACTCTGTTTTCTCCTATAGGGATACATGTATTTGGAACTCTAAATCAAACACGGTTTGTGCTAGCTCATTGAAACTTGACACAATAAAGCAGTTTCAAGTTTTATCTCTATGGTTTGTTTGCTCTTGATGTAGCCCTAAGCAGAGACTGGCGAAAATCACTTTCATGGAAAGGGGTTGCCAAGCTTTCAAAAAACTACGATTTGCCTGAAATCTCAGCAAACACTTTTTCACCCAATCTTCATGATTCTTTCAGGTAAAGATCAGTACACCAAAACCACTTGGCTCACCAAATTTCGTTCTTCTAGTTTAAACCGTTCGTTTGCAGTAACCGTTTTCATATTTAGGTTTCACTCTGTTTTCTCCTATAGGGATACATGTATTTGGAACTCTAAATCAAACACAGTTTGTGCTAGCTCTTTGAAACTTGACACAATAAAGCAGTTTCAAGTTCTATCTCTATGCTTTGTTTGCTGTTGATGTAGCCCTAAGCAGAGACTGGCGACAATCACTTTCATGGAAAGGGTTGCCAAGCTTCCAAAATACTATGAGTTCCCTGAAATCTCAGCAAACATTTTTTCACCCAATCTTGATGATTCTTTCAGGTAATGATCAGTACACCAAAACCACTTGGCTCACCAAATTTCGTTCTCCTAGGTTAAACCGTTCATTTGCAGTAACCGTTTTCAATTTTAGGTTTCACTCTTTTTTCTCCTATACGGATACATGTATTTGGAACTCTAAATCAAACACGGTTTGTGCTAGCTCTTTGAACCTTGACACAGTAAAGCAGTTTCCAGTTCTATCTCTGTGGTTTGTTTGCTGTTGATGTAGACCGAAGCACAGACTGGCGAAAATCACTTTCATGCAAAGGGGTTGCCAAGCTTCCAAAAAACTACGAGTTGCCTGAAATCTCAGCAAACACTTTTTCACCCAATCTTGATGATTCTTTCAGGTAATGATCAGTACACCAAAACTACGTGGCTCACGAAATTTCGTTCTTCTAGGTTAAACCGTTCGTTTGCAGTAACCGTTTTCATTTTTAGGTTTCACTCTGTTTTCTTCTATGGGGATACAAGTATTTGGAACTCTAAATCAAACACGGTTTGTGCAAGCTTTTTGAAACGTGAAACAATAAAGCAGTTTCAAGTTCTATCTCTATGCTTCGTTTGCTGTTGATGTAGCCCTAAGCAGAGACTGGCGAAAATCACTTTCATTAAAAGGGGTTGCCAAGCTTCCAAAAAACTACGACTTGCCTGAAATCTCAGCAAACATTTTTTCACCCAATCTTGATGATTCTTTCAGGTAATGATCAGTACACCAAGTCCACTTGGCTCACCAAATTTCGTTCTTCTAAGTTCAACCGTTCGTTTGAAGTAACCGTTTTTATTTTTAGGTTTCACTCTGTTTTCTCCTATAGGGATACATGTATTTGGAACTCTAAATCCAACACGGTTTGTGCTAGCTCTTTGAAACTTGACACAATAAAGCAGTTTCAAGTTCTATCTCTATGCTTTCTTTGCTGTTGATGTAGCCCTAAGCAGAGACTGGCGAAAATCACTTTCATTAAAAGGGGTTGCCAAGCTTCCAAAAAACTACGAGTTGCCTGAAATCTCAGCAAACATTTTTTCACCCAATCTCAATGATTCTTTCAGGTAATGATCAGTACACCAAAACCACTTGGCTCACCAAAGTTCGTTCTTCTAGGTTAAACCGTTCGTTTGCAGTAACCGTTTTCATTTTTAGGTTTCACTCTGTTTTCTCCTATAGAGATACATGTATTTGGAACTTAAATCAAACACGGTTTGTGCTAGCTCTTTGAAACTTGACACAATAAAGCAGTTTCAAGTTCTATCTCTATGCTTTGTTTGCTGTTGATGTAGCCCTAAGCAGAGACTGGCGACAATCACTTTCATGGAAAGGGTTGCCAATCTTCCAAAATACTATGAGTTTTCTGAAATCTCAGCAAACATTTTTTCAACCAATCTTGATCATTCTTTCAGTTAATGATCAGTACACCAAAACCACTTGGCTCACCAAATTTCGTTTTTCTAGGTTAAACCATTCGTTTGCAGTAACCGTTTTCATTTTTAGGTTTCACTCTGTTTTCTCCTATAAAGATACATGTATTTGGAACTCTAAATCAAACACAGTTTGTGCTAGCTCTTTGAAACTTGACACAATAAAGCAGTTTCAAGTTCTATCTCTATGCTTTGTTTGCTGTTGATGTAGCCCTAAGAAGAGAGTTGGGAAAATCACTTTCATAGAAAGGGATTGCCAAGCTTCCAGAAAACTACGAGTTGCCTGAAATCT
This sequence comes from Ictidomys tridecemlineatus, assembly GCF_052094955.1. Taxonomy (NCBI): domain Eukaryota; kingdom Metazoa; phylum Chordata; class Mammalia; order Rodentia; family Sciuridae; genus Ictidomys; species Ictidomys tridecemlineatus. Next base: position 11,245 of record NW_027523553.1, read on the forward strand.
CAGCAAACATTTTTTCACCCAATCTTGATGATTCTTTCAGGTAATTATCAGTATTTCAAAACCACTTGGCTAACCAAATTTCGTTCTTCTAGGTTAAACCCTTCGTTTGCAGTAACCGTTTTCATTTTTAGGTTTCACTCTGTTTTCTCCTATAGAAATACATGTATTTGGAACTCTAAATCAAACACGGTTTGTGCTAGCTCTTTGAAAGTTGACACAATAAAGCAGTTTCAAGTTCTATCTCTATGCTTTGTTTGCTGTTGATGTAGCCCTAAGCCGAGACTGGCGAAAATCACTTTCATGGAAATAGGTGGCCAAGCTTCCAGAAAACTACGAGTTGCCTGAAATCTCAGCAAACACTTTTTCACCCAATCTTGATGATTCTTTCAGGAAATGATCAGTACACCAAAACCACTTGGCTCACCAAATTTCGTTCTTCTAGGTTAAACCGTTCGTTTGCAGTAACCGTTTTCATTTTTAGGTTTCAATCTGTTTTCTTCTATACAGATACATGTATTTGGACCTCTAAATCAAACACGGTTTGTGCTAGCTCTTTGAAACTTGACACAATAAAGCAGTTTCAAGTTCTATCTCTATGCTTTGTTTGCTGTTGATGTAGCCCTAACCAGAGACTGGCGAAAATCAGTTTCATGGAAAGGGGTTGCCAAGCTTCCAAAAAACTACGAGTTGCCTGAAATCTCAACAAATATTTTTTCACCCAATCTTGATGATTCTTTCAGGTAATGATCTGTACACCAAAATCACTTGCTTCACCAAATTTCGTTCTTCAAGTTTCAACCGTTCATTTGCAGTAACCGTTTTCATTTTTAGGTTTCACTCTGTTTTCTTCTATAGAAATACATGTATTTGGAACTCTAAATCAAACACGGTTGGTGCTAGCTCTTTAAAACTTGACACAATGAAGGAATTTCAAGTTCTGTCTCTATGCTTTGTTTGCTTTTGTTGTAGCCTTAAGCACAGACTGGCGAAAATCACTTTCATGGAAAGGGGTTGACAAGCTTCCAAAAAACTACGATTTGCCTGAAATCTCAGCAAACATTTTTTCACCCAATCTTAATGATTTTTTCAGATAATGATCTGTACACCAAAACCACTTTGCTCACCAAATTTTATACTTCTAGGTTAAACCGTTCGTTTGTAGTAACCGTTTTCATTTTTAGGTTTCACTCTGTTTTCTCCTATAGGGATACATGTATTTCGAACTCTAAATCAAACACGGTTTGTGCTAGCTCTTTGAAACTTGACACAATAAAGCAGTTTCATGTTCTATATCTATGGTTTGTTTGCTGTTGATGTAGCCCTAAGCAGAGACTGGCGAAAATCACTTTCATGGAAAGGGGTTGCCAAGCTTCCGAAAAACTACGAGTTGCCTGAAATCTCAGAAAATACTTTTTCACCCAATCTTGATGATTCTTTCAGGTAATGATCAGTACACCAAAACCACTTGGCTCACCAAATTTTGTTCTTCTAGGTTAAACCGTTCATTTGCAGAAACCGTTTTCATTTTTAGGTTTCACTCTGTTATCTCCTATAGGGATACATGTATTTGGAACTCTAAATCAAACACGGTTTGTGCTAGCTCTTTGAAACTTGACACCATAAAGCAGTTTCAATTTCTATCACTATGGTTTGTTAGCTGTTGATGTAACCCTAAGCAGAGACTGGCGAAAATCACTTTCATGGAAAGGGGTTGCCAAGCTTCCAAAAAACTACGAGTTGCCTGAAATCTTAGCAAATAATTTTTCAACCAATCTTGATGATTCTTTCAGGTAATGATCAGTACACCAAAACTACGTGGCTCACCAAATTTCGTTGTTCTAGGTTAAACCGTTCGTTTGCAGTAACCGTTTTCATTATTAGGTTTCACTCTGTTTTCTCCTATAGGGATACATGTATTTGGAACTCTAAATCAAACACGTTTTGTGCTAGCTCTTTGAAAGTTGACACAATGAAGCAGTTTCAAGTTCTATCTCTATGGTTTGTTTGCTGTTGATGTAGCCCTAAGCAGAGACTGGCGAAAATCACTTTCATGGAAAGGGGTTGCCAAGCTTCCAAAAAACCAGGAGTTGCCTGAAATCTCAGAAAACATTTTTTCACCCCATCTTGATGATTCTTTCCGGTAATGATCAGTACACCAAAACCACTTGGCTCACCAAATTTCGTTCTTTTAGGTTAAACCGTTCGTTTGCAGTAACCGTTTTCATTTTTAGGTTTCACTCTGTTTTCTCCTATAGAGATACATGTATTTGGAACTCTAAATCAAACACGGTTTGTGCTAGCTCTTTGAAACTTGACACAATAAAGCAGTTTCAAGTTCTGTCTCTATGCTTTGTTTGCTGTTGATGAAGCCCAAAGCAGAGACTGGCGAAAATCAGTTTCATGGAAAGGGGTTGCCAAGCTTCCAAAAAACTATGAGTTTCCTTAAATCTCAGCAAACACTTTTTCACCCAATCTTGATGATTTTTTCAGGTAATGATCAGTACACCAATACCACTTCGCTCACCAAATTTTATTCTTCTAGGTTAAACCTTTCGTTTGTAGTAACCGTTTTGATTTTTAGGTTTCACTCTGTTTTCTCCTATAGAGATACATGTATTTGGAACTCTAAATCAAACACGGTTTGTGCTAGCTCTTTGAAACTTGACACAATAAAGCAGTTTCAAGTTCTATCTCTATGGTTTGTTTGCTGTTAATGTAGCCGTAAGCAGAGACTGGCGAAAATCACTTTCATGGAAAGGGGTTGCCAAGCTTCCAAAAAACCAGGAGTTGCCTGAAATCTCAGAAAACATTTTTTCACCCCATCTTGATGATTCTTTCCGGTAATGATCAGTACACCAAAACCACTTGGCTCACCAAATTTCGTTCTTTTAGGTTAAACCGTTCGTTTGCAGTAACCGTTTTCATTTTTAGGTTTCACTCTGTTTTCTCCTATAGAGATACATGTATTTGGAACTCTAAATCAAACACGGTTTGTGCTAGCTCTTTGAAACTTGACACAATAAAGCAGTTTCAAGTTCTATCTCTATGGTTTGTTTGCTGTTGTTGTAGCCTTAAGAACAGACTGGTGTAAATCACTTTCATGGAAAGGGGTTGCCAAGCTTCCAAAAAACTACGAGTTGCCTGAAATCTCAGCAAACAATTTTTAACCCAATCTTAATGATTCTTTCAAGTAATGATCAGTACACCAAAACCACTTGGCTCCCCAAATTTTCTTCTTCTAGGTTAAACCGTTCGTTTGCAGAAACCGTTTTCATTTTTAGGTTTCACTCTGTTTTCTCCTATAGGGGTACATGTATTTGGAACTCTAAATCAAACACGGTTTGTGCTAGCTCTTTGAATCTTGACACCATAAAGCAGTTTCAATTTCTATCTCTATGGTTTGTTAGCTGTTGATGTAGCCCTAAGCAGAGACCGGCGAAAATCAGTTTCATGGAAAAGGGTTGCCAAGCTTCCAAAAAACTATGAGTTGCCTGAAATCTCAGAAAACATTTTTTCACCCAATCTTGATGATTCTTTCAGATAATGATCACTACACCACAACCACTTGGCTCACCATATTTCGTTCTTCTAGGGTCAACCGTTCGTTTGCAGTAACCATTTTAATTATTAGGTTTCACTCTGTTTTCTTTTATAGGGATATATGTATTTGGAACTCTAAATCAAACACGGTTTGTGCTCGCTCTTTGAAACTTGACACCATAAAGCAGTTTCAAGTTCTATCTCTATGGTGTGTTTGCTGTTGATGTAGCCCTAAACAGAGACTGGCGAAAATCACTTTCATGGAAAGGGGTTGCCAAGCTTCCAAAAAACTACGAGTTGCCTGAAATCTCAGCAAACATTTTTTTCACCCAATCTTGATGATTCTTTCAGGTAATGATCAGTACACAAAAACCACTTGGCTCACCAAATTTCGTTCTTCTAGGTTCAACTTTTCGTTTGCATTTACCGTTTTAATTTTTAGGTTTCACTCTGTTTTCTTCTATAGGGATACATGTATTTGGAACTCTAAATCAAACACGGTTTGTGCTAGCTCTTTGAAACTTGACACAATAAAGCAGTTTCAAGTTCTATCTCTATGTTTTGTTTGCTGTTGATGTAGCCCTAACCAGAGACTGGCGAAAATCACTTTCATGGAAAGGGGTTGCCAAGCCTCCAAAAAACTACGAGTTTCCTGAAATCTCAGGAAACATTTTTTCACCCAATCTTGATGTTTCTTTCAGGTATTAATCAGTACACCAAAACCACGTGGCTCACCAAATTTCGTTCTTCTAGGTTAGACCGTTCGTTTGCAGTAACCATTTTCATTTTTAGGTTTCACTCTGTTTTCTCCTATAGGGATACATGTATTTGGAACTCTAAATCAAACACGGTTTGGGCTGGATCTTTGAAACTTGACACAATGAAGGAGTTTCAAGTTCTATCTCTATGGTTTGTTTGCTGTTGATTTAGCCCTAAGCAGAGACTGGCGAAAATCACTTTCATGGAAAGGGGTTGCCAAGCTTCCAGAAAACTACGAGTTGCCTGAAATCTCAGCAAACATTTTTTCACCCAATCTTAATGATTTTTTCAGATAATGATCTGTACACCAAAACCACTTTGCTCACCAAATTTTATACTTCTAGGTTAAACCGTTCGTTTGTAGTAACCGTTTTCATTTTTAGGTTTCACTCTGTTTTCTCCTATAGGGATACATGTATTTCGAACTCTAAATCAAACACGGTTTGTGCTAGCTCTTTGAAACTTGACACAATAAAGCAGTTTCATGTTCTATATCTATGGTTTGTTTGCTGTTGATGTAGCCCTAAGCAGAGACTGGCGAAAATCACTTTCATGGAAAGGGGTTGCCAAGCTTCCGAAAAACTACGAGTTGCCTGAAATCTCAGAAAATACTTTTTCACCCAATCTTGATGATTCTTTCAGGTAATGATCAGTACACCAAAACCACTTGGCTCACCAAATTTTGTTCTTCTAGGTTAAACCGTTCATTTGCAGAAACCGTTTTCATTTTTAGGTTTCACTCTGTTATCTCCTATAGGGATACATGTATTTGGAACTCTAAATCAAACACGGTTTGTGCTAGCTCTTTGAAACTTGACACCATAAAGCAGTTTCAATTTCTATCACTATGGTTTGTTAGCTGTTGATGTAACCCTAAGCAGAGACTGGCGAAAATCACTTTCATGGAAAGGGGTTGCCAAGCTTCCAAAAAACTACGAGTTGCCTGAAATCTTAGCAAATAATTTTTCAACCAATCTTGATGATTCTTTCAGGTAATGATCAGTACACCAAAACTACGTGGCTCACCAAATTTCGTTGTTCTAGGTTAAACCGTTCGTTTGCAGTAACCGTTTTCATTATTAGGTTTCACTCTGTTTTCTCCTATAGGGATACATGTATTTGGAACTCTAAATCAAACACGTTTTGTGCTAGCTCTTTGAAAGTTGACACAATGAAGCAGTTTCAAGTTCTATCTCTATGGTTTGTTTGCTGTTGATGTAGCCCTAAGCAGAGACTGGCGAAAATCACTTTCATGGAAAGGGGTTGCCAAGCTTCCAAAAAACCAGGAGTTGCCTGAAATCTCAGAAAACATTTTTTCACCCCATCTTGATGATTCTTTCCGGTAATGATCAGTACACCAAAACCACTTGGCTCACCAAATTTCGTTCTTTTAGGTTAAACCGTTCGTTTGCAGTAACCGTTTTCATTTTTAGGTTTCACTCTGTTTTCTCCTATAGAGATACATGTATTTGGAACTCTAAATCAAACACGGTTTGTGCTAGCTCTTTGAAACTTGACACAATAAAGCAGTTTCAAGTTCTGTCTCTATGCTTTGTTTGCTGTTGATGAAGCCCAAAGCAGAGACTGGCGAAAATCAGTTTCATGGAAAGGGGTTGCCAAGCTTCCAAAAAACTATGAGTTTCCTTAAATCTCAGCAAACACTTTTTCACCCAATCTTGATGATTTTTTCAGGTAATGATCAGTACACCAATACCACTTCGCTCACCAAATTTTATTCTTCTAGGTTAAACCTTTCGTTTGTAGTAACCGTTTTGATTTTTAGGTTTCACTCTGTTTTCTCCTATAGAGATACATGTATTTGGAACTCTAAATCAAACACGGTTTGTGCTAGCTCTTTGAAACTTGACACAATAAAGCAGTTTCAAGTTCTATCTCTATGGTTTGTTTGCTGTTAATGTAGCCGTAAGCAGAGACTGGCGAAAATCACTTTCATGGAAAGGGGTTGCCAAGCTTCCAAAAAACCAGGAGTTGCCTGAAATCTCAGAAAACATTTTTTCACCCCATCTTGATGATTCTTTCCGGTAATGATCAGTACACCAAAACCACTTGGCTCACCAAATTTCGTTCTTTTAGGTTAAACCGTTCGTTTGCAGTAACCGTTTTCATTTTTAGGTTTCACTCTGTTTTCTCCTATAGAGATACATGTATTTGGAACTCTAAATCAAACACGGTTTGTGCTAGCTCTTTGAAACTTGACACAATAAAGCAGTTTCAAGTTCTATCTCTATGGTTTGTTTGCTGTTGTTGTAGCCTTAAGAACAGACTGGTGTAAATCACTTTCATGGAAAGGGGTTGCCAAGCTTCCAAAAAACTACGAGTTGCCTGAAATCTCAGCAAACAATTTTTAACCCAATCTTAATGATTCTTTCAAGTAATGATCAGTACACCAAAACCACTTGGCTCCCCAAATTTTCTTCTTCTAGGTTAAACCGTTCGTTTGCAGAAACCGTTTTCATTTTTAGGTTTCACTCTGTTTTCTCCTATAGGGGTACATGTATTTGGAACTCTAAATCAAACACGGTTTGTGCTAGCTCTTTGAATCTTGACACCATAAAGCAGTTTCAATTTCTATCTCTATGGTTTGTTAGCTGTTGATGTAGCCCTAAGCAGAGACCGGCGAAAATCAGTTTCATGGAAAAGGGTTGCCAAGCTTCCAAAAAACTATGAGTTGCCTGAAATCTCAGAAAACATTTTTTCACCCAATCTTGATGATTCTTTCAGATAATGATCACTACACCACAACCACTTGGCTCACCATATTTCGTTCTTCTAGGGTCAACCGTTCGTTTGCAGTAACCATTTTAATTATTAGGTTTCACTCTGTTTTCTTTTATAGGGATATATGTATTTGGAACTCTAAATCAAACACGGTTTGTGCTCGCTCTTTGAAACTTGACACCATAAAGCAGTTTCAAGTTCTATCTCTATGGTGTGTTTGCTGTTGATGTAGCCCTAAACAGAGACTGGCGAAAATCACTTTCATGGAAAGGGGTTGCCAAGCTTCCAAAAAACTACGAGTTGCCTGAAATCTCAGCAAACATTTTTTTCACCCAATCTTGATGATTCTTTCAGGTAATGATCAGTACACAAAAACCACTTGGCTCACCAAATTTCGTTCTTCTAGGTTCAACTTTTCGTTTGCATTTACCGTTTTAATTTTTAGGTTTCACTCTGTTTTCTTCTATAGGGATACATGTATTTGGAACTCTAAATCAAACACGGTTTGTGCTAGCTCTTTGAAACTTGACACAATAAAGCAGTTTCAAGTTCTATCTCTATGTTTTGTTTGCTGTTGATGTAGCCCTAAGAAGAGACTGGCGAAAATCACTTTCATGGAAAGGGGTTGCCAAGCCTCCAAAAAACTACGAGTTTCCTGAAATCTCAGGAAACATTTTTTCACCCAATCTTGATGTTTCTTTCAGGTATTAATCAGTACACCAAAACCACGTGGCTCACCAAATTTCGTTCTTCTAGGTTAGACCGTTCGTTTGCAGTAACCATTTTCATTTTTAGGTTTCACTCTGTTTTCTCCTATAGGGATACATGTATTTGGAACTCTAAATCAAACACGGTTTGGGCTGGATCTTTGAAACTTGACACAATGAAGGAGTTTCAAGTTCTATCTCTATGGTTTGTTTGCTGTTGATTTAGCCCTAAGCAGAGACTGGCGAAAATCACTTTCATGGAAAGGGGTTGCCAAGCTTCCAGAAAACTACGAGTTGCCTGAAATCTCAGAAAATACTTTTTCACCCAATCTTGATGATTCTTTCCGGTAATGATCAGTACACCAAAACCACTTGGCTCACCAAATTTCGTTCTTCTAGGTTAAACCATTCGTTTCAAGTAACCGTTTTCATTTTTAGGTTTCACTCTGTTTTCTCCTATGGGGATACAAGTATTTGGAACTCTAAATCAAACACGGTTTGTGCAAGCTCTTTGAAACTTGACACAATAAAGCAGTTTCAAGTTCTATCTCTATGTTTTGTTTGCTGTTGATGTAGCCCTAAGCAGAGACTGGCGAAAATCACTTTCATGGAAAGGGGTTGCCAAGGTTCCAAAAAACTACGAGTTGCCTGAAATCTCAGCAAACATTTTTTCACCCAATCTTAATGATTTTTTCAGATAATGATCAGTACACCAAAACCACTTTGCTCACCAAATTTTATACTTCTACGTTAAACCGTTCGTTTGTAGTAACCGTTTTCATTTTTAGGTTTCAGTCTGTTTTCTAATATAGGGATACATGTATTTGGAACTCTAAATCAAACACGGTTTGTGCTAGCTCTTTGAAACTTGACACAATAAAGCAGTTTCAAGTTCTATCTCTATGGTTTGTTTGCTGTTGATGTAGCCCTAAGCAGAGACTGGCGAAAATCACTTTCATGGAAAGGGGTTGCCAAGCTTCCAGAAAACTACGAGTTGCCTGAAATCTCAGAAAATACTTTTTCACCCAATCTTGATGATTCTTTCCGGTAATGATCAGTACACCAAAACCACTTGGCTCACCAAATTTCGTTCTTTTAGGTCAAACTGTTCGATGGCAGTAACCGTTTTCATTTTTAGGTTTCACTCTGTTTTCTCCTATACGGATACATGTATTTGGAACTCTAAATCAAACACGGTTTGTGCTAGCTCTTTGAAACTTGACACAATAAAGCAGTTTCAAGTTCTATCTCTATGGTTTGTTTGCTGTTAATGTAGCCCTAAGCAGAGACTGGCGAAAATCACTTTCATGGAAAGGGGTTGCCAAGGTTCCAAAAAACTACGAGTTGCCTGAAATCTCAGGAAGCACTTTTAAATCAATCTTGATGATTCTTTCAGGTAATGATCAGTACACCAAAACCACTTGGCTCACCAAATTTCGTTTTTCTAGGTTAGACCGTTCGTTTGCAGTAACCATTTTCATTTTTAGGTTTCACTCTGTTTTCTCCTATAGGGTAACATGTATTTGGAACTCTAAATCAAACACGGTTTGGGCTGGATCTTTGAAACTTGACACAATGAAGGAGTTTCAAGTTCTATCTCTATGGTTTGTTTGCTGTTGATGTAGCCCTAAGCAGAGACTGGCGAAAATCACTTTCATGGAAAGGGGTTGCCAAGCTTCCAAAAAACTACGAGTTGCCTGAAATCTCAACAAACATTTTTTCACCCAATCTTGATGATTCTTTCAAGTAATGATCTGTACACCAAAACCACTTGGCTCACCAAATTTCGTTCTTCAAGGTTCAACCGTTCATTTGCAGTAACCGTTTCCATTTTTAGGTTTCACTCTGTTTTCTTCTATAGAAATACATGTATTTGGAACTCTAAATCAAACACGGTTTTTGCTAGCTCTTTAAAACTTGACACAATAAAGCAATTTCAAGTTCTATCTCTATGGTTTGTTTGCTGTTGTTGTAGCGTTAAGCACAGACTGGCGAAAATCACTTTCATGGAAAGGGGTTGCCAAGCTTCCAAAAAACTACGAGTTGCCTGAAATCTCAGCAAACATTTTTTCACCCAATCTTAATAATTTTTTCAGATAATGATCAGTACACCAAAACCACTTTGCTCACCAAATTTTATACTTCTAGGTAAAACCGTTCGTTTGTAGTAACCGTTTTCATTTTTAGGTTTCACTCTGTTTTCTCCTATAGGGATACATATATTTGGAACTCTAAATCAAACACGGTTTGTGCTAGCTCTTTGAAACTTGACACAATAAACATTTCAAGTTCTCTCTCTATGGTTTGTTTGCTGTTGATGTAGCCCTAAGCAGAGACTGGCGAAAATCACTTTCATGGAAAGGGGTTGCCAAGGTTCCAAAAAACTACGAGTTGCCTGAAATCACAACAAACATTTTTTCACCCAATCTTGATGATTCTTTCAGGTAATGATCTGTACACCAAAACCAGTTGGCTCACCAAATTTCGTTCTTCAAGGTTCAACCGTTCATTTGAAGTAACCGTTTTCATTTTTAGGTTTCACTCTGTTTTCTTCTATAGAAATACATGTATTTGGAACTCTAAATCAAACACGGTTTGTGCTAGCTCTTTAAAACTTGACACAATAAAGCAATTTCAAGTTCTATCTTAATGGTTTGTTTGCTGTTGTTGTATCGTTAAGCACAGACTGGCGAAAATCACTTTCATGGAAAGGGGTTGACAAGCTTCCAAAAAACTACGAGTTGCCTGAAATCTCAGCAAACATTTTTTCACCCAATATTATTGATTTTTTCAGATAATGATCAGTACACCAAAACCACTTTGCTCACCAAATTTTATACTTCTAGGTTAAACCGTTCGTTTGTAGTAACCGTTTTCATTTTTAGGTTTCAGTCTGTTTTCTAATATAGGGATACATGTATTTGGAACTCTAAATCAAACACGGTTTGTGCTAGCTCTTTGAAACTTGACACAATAAAGCAGTTTCAAGTTCTATCTCTATGGTTTGTTTGCTGTTGATGTAGCCCTAAGCAGAGACTGGCGAAAATCACTTTCATGGAAAGGGGTTGCCAAGCTTCCAGAAAACTACGAGTTGCCTGAAATCTCAGAAAATACTTTTTCACCCAATCTTGATGATTCTTTCCGGTAATGATCAGTACACCAAAACCACTTGGCTCACCAAATTTCGTTCTTTTAGGTCAAACTGTTCGATGGCAGTAACCGTTTTCATTTTTAGGTTTCACTCTGTTTTCTCCTATACGGATACATGTATTTGGAACTCTAAATCAAACACGGTTTGTGCTAGCTCTTTGAAACTTGACACAATAAAGCAGTTTCAAGTTCTATCTCTATGGTTTGTTTGCTGTTAATGTAGCCCTAAGCAGAGACTGGCGAAAATCACTTTCATGGAAAGGGGTTGCCAAGGTTCCAAAAAACTACGAGTTGCCTGAAATCTCAGGAAGCACTTTTAAATCAATCTTGATGATTCTTTCAGGTAATGATCAGTACACCAAAACCACTTGGCTCACCAAATTTCGTTTTTCTAGGTTAGACCGTTCGTTTGCAGTAACCATTTTCATTTTTAGGTTTCACTCTGTTTTCTCCTATAGGGTAACATGTATTTGGAACTCTAAATCAAACACGGTTTGGGCTGGATCTTTGAAACTTGACACAATGAAGGAGTTTCAAGTTCTATCTCTATGGTTTGTTTGCTGTTGATGTAGCCCTAAGCAGAGACTGGCGAAAATCACTTTCATGGAAAGGGGTTGCCAAGCTTCCAAAAAACTACGAGTTGCCTGAAATCTCAACAAACATTTTTTCACCCAATCTTGATGATTCTTTCAAGTAATGATCTGTACACCAAAACCACTTGGCTCACCAAATTTCGTTCTTCAAGGTTCAACCGTTCATTTGCAGTAACCGTTTCCATTTTTAGGTTTCACTCTGTTTTCTTCTATAGAAATACATGTATTTGGAACTCTAAATCAAACACGGTTTTTGCTAGCTCTTTAAAACTTGACACAATAAAGCAATTTCAGGTTCTATCTCTATGGTTTGTTTGCTGTTGTTGTAGCGTTAAGCACAGACTGGCGAAAATCACATTCATGGAAAGGGGTTGCCAAGCTTCCAAAAAACTACGAGTTGCCTGAAATCTCAGCAAACATTTTTTCACCCAATCTTAATAATTTTTTCAGATAATGATCAGTACACCAAAACCACTTTGCTCACCAAATTTTATACTTCTAGGTAAAACCGTTCGTTTGTAGTAACCGTTTTCATTTTTAGGTTTCACTCTGTTTTCTCCTATAGGGATACATGTATTTGGAACTCTAAATCAAACACGGTTTGTGCTAGCTCTTTGAAACTTGACACAATAAACATTTCAAGTTCTCTCTCTATGGTTTGTTTGCTGTTGATGTAGCCCTAAGCAGAGACTGGCGAAAATCACTTTCATGGAAAGGGGTTGCCAAGGTTCCAAAAAACTACGAGTTGCCTGAAATCACAACAAACATTTTTTCACCCAATCTTGATGATTCTTTCAGGTAATGATCTGTACACCAAAACCAGTTGGCTCACCAAATTTCGTTCTTCAAGGTTCAACCGTTCATTTGAAGTAACCGTTTTCATTTTTAGGTTTCACTCTGTTTTCTTCTATAGAAATACATGTATTTGGAACTCTAAATCAAACACGGTTTGTGCTAGCTCTTTAAAACTTGACACAATAAAGCAATTTCAAGTTCTATCTTAATGGTTTGTTTGCTGTTGTTGTAGCGTTAAGCACAGACTGGCGAAAATCACTTTCATGGAAAGGGGTTGACAAGCTTCCAAAAAACTACGAGTTGCCTGAAATCTCAGCAAACATTTTTTCACCCAATCTTATTGATTTTTTCAGATAATGATCAGTGCACCAAAACCACTTTGCTCACCAAATTTTATACTTCTAGGTTAAACCGTTCGTTTGTAGTAACCGTTTTCATTTTTAGGTTTCAGTCTGTTTTCTAATATAGGGATACATGTATTTGGAACTCTAAATCAAACACGGTTTGTGCTAGCTCTTTGAAACTTGACACAATAAAGCAGTTTCAAGTTCTATCTCTATGGTTTGTTTGCTGTTGATGTAGCCCTAAGCAGAGACTGGCGAAAATCACTTTCATGGAAAGGGGTTGCCAAGCTTCCAGAAAACTACGAGTTGCCTGAAATCTCAGAAAATACTTTTTCACCCAATCTTGATGATTCTTTCCGGTAATGATCAGTACACCAAAACCACTTGGCTCACCAAATTTCGTTCTTTTAGGTCAAACTGTTCGTTTGCAGTAACCGTTTTCATTTTTAGGTTTCACTCTGTTTTCTCCTATACGGATACATGTATTTGGAACTCTAAATCAAACACGGTTTGTGCTAGCTCTTTGAAACTTGACACAATAAAGCAGTTTCAAGTTCTATCTCTATGGTTTGTTTGCTGTTAATGTAGCTCTAAGCAGAGACTGGCGAAAATCACTTTCATGGAAAGGGGTTGCTAAGGTTCCAAAAAACTACGAGTTGCCTGAAATCTCAGGAAGCACTTTTAAATCAATCTTGATGATTCTTTCAGGTAATGATCAGTACACCAAGACCACTTGGCTCACCAAATTTCGTTTTTCTAGGTTAGACCGTTCGTTGGCAGTAACCATTTTCATTTTTAGGTTTCACTCTGTTTTCTCCTATAGGGTAACATGTATTTGGAACTCTAAATCAAACACGGTTTGGGCTGGATCTTTGAAACTTGACACAATGAAGGAGTTTCAAGTTCTATCTCTATGGTTTGTTTGCTGTTGATGTAGCCCTAAGCAGAGACTGGCGAAAATCACTTTCATGGAAAGGGGTTGCCAAGCTTCCAAAAAACTACGAGTTGCCTGAAATCTCAACAAACATTTTTTCACCCAATCTTGATGATTCTTTCAAGTAATGATCTGTACACCAAAACCACTTGGCTCACCAAATTTCGTTCTTCAAGGTTCAACCGTTCATTTGCAGTAACCGTTTTCATTTTTAGGTTTCACTCTGTTTTCTTCTATAGAAATACATGTATTTGGAACTCTAAATCAAACACGGTTTTTGCTAGCTCTTTAAAACTTGACACAATAAAGCAATTTCAAGTTCTATCTCTATGGTTTGTTTGCTGTTGTTGTAGCGTTAAGCACAGACTGGCGAAAATCACTTTCATGGAAAGGGGTTGCCAAGCTACCAAAAAACTACGAGTTGCCTGAAATCTCAGCAAACATTTTTTCACCCAATCTTGATGATTCTTTCAGGTAATGATCTGTACACCAAAACCACTTTGCTCACCAAATTTTATACTTCTAGGTTAAACCGTTCGTTTGTAGTAACCGTTTTCATTTTTAGGTTTCACTCTGTTTTCTCCTATAGGGATACATGTATTTGGAACTCTAAATAAAACACGGTTTGTGCTAGCTCTTTGAAACTTGACACAATAAACATTTCAAGTTCTCTCTCTATGGTTTGTTTGCTGTTGATGTAGCCCTAAGCAGAGACTGGCGAAAATCACTTTCATGGAAAGGGGTTGCCAAGCTTCCAGAAAACTACGAGTTGCCTGAAATCTCAGAAAATACTTTTTCACTCAATCTTGATGATTCTTTCAGGTAATGATCAGTACACCAAAACCACTTGGCTCACCAAATTTTGTTCTTCTAGGTTAAACCGTTCGTTTGCAGAAACCGTATTCATTTTTAGGTTTCACTCTGTTATCTCCTATAGGGATACATGTATTTGGAACTCTAAATCAAACACGGTTTGTGCTAGCACTTTGTAACTTGACACCATAAAGCAGTTTCAATTTCTATCACTATGGTTTGTTAGCTGTTGATGTAGCCCTAAGCAGAGAGTGGCGAAAATCACTTTCATGGAAAGGGGTTGCCAAGCTTCCAAAAAACTATGAGTTGCCTGAAATCTTAGCAAATAATTTTTCACCCAATCTTGATGATTCTTTCAGGTAATGATCAGTATACCAAAACCACTTGGCTCAACAAATTTCGTTCTTCTAGGTTAAACCGTTCGTTTGCAGTAACCGTTTTCATTATTAGGTTTCACTCTGTTTTCTCCTATAGGGATACATGTATTTGGAACTCTAAATCAAACACGGTTTGTGCTAGCTCTTTGAAAGTTGACACAATGAAGCAGTTTCAAGTTCTATCTCTATGGTTTGTTTGCTGTTGATGTAGCCCTAAGCAGAGACTGGCGAAAATCACTTTCATGGAAAGGGGTTGCCAAGCTTCCAAAAAACCAGGAGTTGCCTGAAATCTCAGGAAACATTTTTTCACCCAATCTTGATGATTCTTTCCGGTAATGATCAGTACATCAAAACCACTTGGCTCACCAAATTTAGTTCTTTTAGGTCAAACCGTTCGTTTGCAGTAACCATTTTCATTTTTAGGTTTCACTCTGTTTTCTCCTATACGGATACATGTATTTGGAACTCTAAATCAAACACAGTTTATGCTAGCTCTTTGAAACTTGACACAATAAAGCAGTTTCAAGATCTATCTCTATGGTTTGTTTGCTGTTAATGTAGCGCTAAGCAGGGACTGGTGAAAACAACATTCATCGAAAGGGGTTGCCAAGCTTTCAAAAAACTACGAGTTGCCTGAAATCTCAGCAAGCACTTTTAACCCAATCTTGATGATTCTTTCAGGTAATGATCAGTACACCAAAACCACTTGGCTCACCAAATTTCCTTCTTCTAGGTTAAACAATTCGTTTGCAGTAAGCGTTTTCATTTTTAGGATTCACTCTGTTTTCTCCTATAGCGATACATGCATTTGGAACTCTAAATCAAACACGGATTGTGCAAGCTCTTTGAAACTTGACACAATAAAGCAGTTTCAAGTTCTATCTCTATGCTTTGTTTGCTGTTGATGTAGCCCTAAGCAGAGACTGGCGAAAATCACTTTCATGGAAAGGGGTTGCCAAGCTTCCAAAAAACCATGAGTTGCCTGAAATCTCAGCAAACATTTCTTCACCCAATCTCGATGATTCTTTCAGGTAATGATCAGTACACAAAAACCACTTGGCTCACCAAATTTCGTTCTTCTAGGTTCAACCGTTCATTTGCAGTAACCGTTTTCATTTTTAGGTTTCACTCTGTTTTCTCCTATGGGGATACAAGTATTTGGAACTCTAAATCAAACACGGTTTGTGCAAGCTCTTTGAAACGTGAAACAATAAAGCACTTTCAAATTCTATCTCTATGCTTTGTTTGCTGTTGATGTAGCCCTAACCAGAGAGTGGCGAAAATCACTTTCATGGAAAGGGGTTGCCAAGCTTCCAAAAAACTACGAGTTGCCTGAAATCTCAGCAAACATTTTTTCACCCAATCTTGATGATTCTTTCAGGTAATCATCAGTACACCAAAACCACTTGGCTCACCAAATTTCGTTCTTCTAGGTTTAACCCTTCGTTTGCAGTAACCGTTTTCATTTTTAGGTTTCACTCTGTTTTCTCCTATAGGGATACATGTATTTGGAACTCTAAAACAAACACGGTTTGTGCTAGCTCTTTGAAACGTGACACAATAAAGCAGTTTCAAGTTCTATCTTTATGCTTCGTTTGCTGTTGATGTAGCCCTAAGCAGAGACTGGTGAAAATCACTTTCATGGAAAGGGGTTGCCAAGCTTCCAAAAAACTACGAGTTTCCTGAAATCTCAGCAAACATTTTTTCACCCAATCTCGATGATTCTTTCAGGTAATGATCAGGACACCAAAACCACTTGGCTCACCAAATTTCGTTCTTCTAGGTTAAACCGTTCGTTTGCAGTAACTGTTTTCATTTTTAGGTTTCACTCTGTTTTCTCCTATGGGGATACAAGTATTTGGAACTCTAAATCAAACACGGTTTGTGCAAGCTCTTTGAAACGTGAAACAATAAAGCACTTTCAAGTTCTATCTCTATGCTTTGTTTGCTGTTGATGTAGCCCTAACCAGAGAGTGGCGAAAATCACTTTCATGGAAAGGGGTTGCCAAGCTTTAAAAAAACTACGAGTTGCCTGAAATCTCAGCAAACATTTTTTCACCCAATCTTGATGATTCTTTCAGGTAATGATCAGTACACCAAAACCACTTGGCTCACCAAATTTCGTTCTTCTAGGTTAAACCATTTGTTTCAAGTAACCGTTTTCATTCTTTATTGGACATATCAGGGCACATACAGGGTTGCCTGGAGCCCTTAGTTTGGGTAATGAACTAGCAGATAAATCTACACATGACATACATATATTCTCCACAATTGAAGAAGCTATAAATTTTCATAAAAGGTTCCATGTCAATGCTAATACTTTACAAAAACGTTTTAAAATAACTAAGGAACAAGCCAGACATATAATAAAACAGTGTCAGAATTGTGTGACATTTTTACCACAAGTTAATCTTGGAGTCAATCCTAGAGGACTGATACCTAACCATATTTGCAGATGGACGTTACACACTTGCCAGAATTTGGAAAATTAAAATATTTACATGTTACAGTTGATACTTCTTGTAGATTTTTAATGGGCTCCCTTCATGCCGGAGAAAAAACTAAAGATGTTATAGCTCATTGCTTACAAAATTTTGCCACTGTGGGTGTTCCTAAATAGTTAAAAACTGATAACGCTCCTGGTTATACGTCTAACTTTTTTAAACAATTTTGCTCATCATTTGGCATTACTCATATAACAGGAATCCCATACAATCCACAGGGTCAAGGCATAGTTGAAAGAGCTCATCAAACTATTAAAATGTACTTATTAAAACAAAAGGAAGGAATTGGAAAAGGGTATATATCCCCCAAAGATAAACTTAAAATAACCCTTTTTGTCTAAACTTTCTAAATTTGGATTCATCAGGACTTAGTGCTGCGGAAAGACATATGTATCCGAAAAATGTACATAAGCCTAAGGTACTTTGGAAAGATATTCTAACAGGACAATGGAAAAGTCCGGACCCAGTAATAGTCTGGAGTCGGGGCTCCGTCTGTGTTTTTCCACAGGAGGAACAGCAAACAATTTGGATTCCAGAGAGATTAACTAAAACAATTTCTACAGAAAAAGAAGATGATTTGACTCAAATACATAACAGCTGATATCCAGAGTTCCAGCTTGGCTATTCTTACATCTACAACAGTGATTTACCAAGGTGCCTTTTTCAATATCTATTTTATTATTACATTTTTCCCACATCATAAGGTCCTATTTTATTTATTTATTTATTTATTTCTCTTTCTTTTTGAGCTCATACAAACCTAGGTTAATGTCTTTCTGATCAGTTTTATTCTTTGACTGTGTTTTATTTATTTTAACTGTAAAGTTTTTAAACATTGAAATGGAGATTTCACCTAGGTATAGCTACAAGGCCTTTATTTACTATTGTCTTATATGTTCTATGTTATGTATGCACTGTTTTGTGTTGTATGTCTGTATGTGTGTATGTCCATATTTCATTTATAAGGAGTGCTCATGTATAAATAGATATAAATGGATCCAAAAAAAAATCACGTGACTTATATGGTTTAATTTATATTAGGTAAACAGTTGTTATAAATTTTGCTTTTAAAGGTGGTAAACAGATCTGTTTGTTTTCTTTCACCTTTCCTTTTCATTATATTTAATAATTCTGTTCAAGATAATGTCTCTTTAGCACCATGGCCATAATTCCCATCTCCATCCCAGTGCCGGTGAAGACTAAGATAAAACCAAACTACAACTTCTATGATAGCTATCACAGTAAACTGTATAAACTGATACATCAATCAATATAACTCAATAAGTATCCTCAATCAAGGACTTAATTTACTTTGGAAGAAAATGAACATATTGACAGACTCCTCCACTTTGAACTGCTCAATCAAGGACTTAATTTACTTTGGGAGGAAATGGACATATTGATAGACTCCTCCACTTTGAACTGCTTACACAACTTGCCTGGACTATGTATCACCTGTATGCATTGTGCTCTATTTGTTGATACAGCGAATTATGGTAGTGCTGAAATATCTTAGCTGCCGTGTCACCAGTGTTACTGTTCTTCCTAAGGAGCCATCAATTGACTTGATGTCGTGGCATTTCTGTATCTTCCTCCCTTCTACTAGTGATGGTCTAAAACTTGGGGGCCAACAGAGGTGAGGAAAGAACCTCACCCCCCCAATGGCACCAAGGTTAAATTTGGGGGCCAACAGAGGTGAGGCAAGAACCTCACCCCTCCACTGGTGCTTAGGCCTATCCACAAGCATGGCTATGCTAGACCGGTAGTCAGTGACGGGTTGATCTGATTACAGTGGAATCAGCCTAAGACAGGAAACTGACGTGTAAAAGTCAGTTCTCCCATGACGGGTAAGAACCACATGTTAAATTGGACAACCTACCAGGCATGGTCCCTAGCCACATTGCCATTGCTAAATTAAACAGAAGGGGGCAGATGCTAGGAGCAACTGCAAAAGTATTACATTCATATGGAAATTGGGCTCCTACTGTTCACCTAGGCTCATTTGGGGACTCAAGTTACAAGACTCCCAAAGAGTTCCCATTGGTTAGGAAGGATGGTAGGAGGGTGTTCCGGGGGAAGTGGAGCCCCCCGTGCCCAAAAGGGACACACGTGTGTGTGGACCGGCTTGTTAGGGGGACGCACACGGCCTCTCACAAAATAAAACTTTGTTTCAGTTCCATCTGGCTTGTGTTTTTGGGCTAGCCGGGTTGCAGGATCCCAATCCGGCATGCACTGACAGCGACCGAAGAAAGCGCCCAGCAGGAAGGCGGCAGGTGAAAACAGCAGCGGGCAGGAGCGGAGCCAAGGCTCACGCGGCCCCCGCAATCCAGCCTGCAGCAGATACATGTATTTGGAACTCTAAATCAAACACGGTTTGTGCTAGCTCTTTGAAACTTGACACAATAAAGCAGTTTCAAATTCTCTCTCTATGCTTTGTTTGCTGTTGATGTAGCCCTAAGCAGAGTCTGGCGAAAATCACTTTCATGGAAATAGGTTGCCAAGCTTCCAGAAAACTACGAGTTCCCTGAAATCTCAGCAAACACTTTTTCACCCAATCTTGATGATTCTTTCAGGTAATTATCTGTACTTCAAAACCACTGGGCTAACCAAATTTCGTTCTTCCAGGTTAAATCGTTCGTTTGCAGTAACCGTTTTCATTTTTAGGTTTCACTCTGTTTTCTCCTATAGAAATACATGTATTTGGAACTCTAAATCAAACACGGTTTGTGCTAGCTCTTTGAAACTTGACACAATAAAGCAGTTTCAAGTTCTCTCTCTATGCTTTGTTTGCTGTTGATGTAGCCCTAAGCAGAGACTGGTGAAAATCACTTTCATGCAAAGGGGTTGCCAAGCTTCCAAAAAACTACGAGTTGCCTGAAATCTCAGCAAACATTTTTTCACCCAATCTTGATGATTCTTTCAGGTAATGATCAGTACACCAAAACCACTTGGCTCACCAAATTTCGTTCTTCTAGGTTTAACCCTTCGTTTGCAGTAACCGTTTTCATTTTTAGGTTTCACTCTGTTTTCTCCTATAGGGATACATGTATTTGGAACTCTAAAACAAACACGGTTTGTGCTAGCTCTTTGAAACGTGACACAATAAAGCAGTTTCAAGTTCTATCTCTATGCTTTGTTTGCTGTTGATGTAGCCCTAAGCAGAGACTGGCGAAAATCATTTCATGGATAGGAATAGCCTAGCTTCCAAAAAACTACGAGTTGCCTGAAATCTCAGCAAACATTTTTTGACCCAATCTTGATGATTCCTTCAAGTAATCATCACTACACCAAAACCACTTGGCTCACCAAATTTCCTTCTTCTAGGTTAAACCGTTCGTTTGCAGTAACCGTTTTCATTTTTAGGTTTCACTCTGTTTTCTCCTATAGGGATACATGTATTTGGAACTCTAAATCAAACACGGTTTGTGCTAGCTCTTTGAAACTTGACACAATAAAGCAGTTTCAAGTTCTATCTCTATGCTTTGTTTGCTGTTGATGTAGCCCTAAGAAGAGAGTTGGGAAAATCACTTTCATGGAAAGGGATTGCCAAGCTTCCAGAAAACTACGAGTTGCCTGAAATCTCAGCAAACATTTTTTCACCCAATCTTGATGATTCTTTCAGGTAATTATCAGTACTTCAAAACCACTTGGCTAACCAAATTTCGTTCTTCTAGGTTAAACCATTCGTTTGCAGTAACCGTTTTCATTTTCAGGTTTCACTCTGTTTTCTCCTATAGGGATACATGTATTTGGAACTCTAAATCAAACACGGTTTGTGCTAGCTCTTTGAAACTTGACACAATAAAGCAGTTTCAAGTTCTCTCTCTATGCTTTGTTTGCTGTTGATGTAGCCCTAAGCAGAGACTGGCGAAAATCACTTTCATGGAAATAGGTTGCCAAGCTTCCAGAAAACTACGAGTTCCCTGAAATCTCAGCAAACACTTTTTCACCCAATCTTGATGATTCTTTCAGGTAATTATCTGTACTTCAAAACCACTGGGCTAACCAAATTTCGTTCTTCTAGGTTAAATCGTTCGTTTGCAGTAACCGTTTTCATTTTTAGGTTTCACTCTGTTTTCTCCTATAGAAATACATGTATTTGGAACTCTAAATCAAACACGGTTTTTGCTAGCTCTTTGAAACTTGACACAATAAAGCAGTTTCAAGTTCTCTCTCTATGCTTTGTTTGCTGTTGATGTAGCCCTAAGCAGAGACTGGTGAAAATCACTTTCATGCAAAGGGGTTGCCAAGCTTCCAAAAAACTACGAGTTGCCTGAAATCTCAGCAAACATTTTTTCACCCAATCTTGATGATTCTTTCAGGTAATGATCAGTACACCAAAACCACTTGGCTCACCAAATTTCGTTCTTCTAGGTTTAACCCTTCGTTTGCAGTAACCGTTTTCATTTTTAGGTTTCACTCTGTTTTCTCCTATAGGGATACATGTATTTGGAACTCTAAAACAAACACGGTTTGTGCTAGCTCTTTGAAACGTGACACAATAAAGCAGTTTCAAGTTCTATCTCTATGCTTTGTTTGCTGTTGATGTAGCCCTAAGCAGAGACTGGCGAAAATCATTTCATGGATAGGAATAGCCTAGCTTCCAAAAAACTACGAGTTGCCTGAAATCTCAGCAAACATTTTTTGACCCAATCTTGATGATTCCTTCAGATAATCATCACTACACCAAAACCACTTGGCTCACCAAATTTCCTTCTTCTAGGTTAAACCGTTCGTTTGCAGTAACCGTTTTCATTTTTAGGTTTCACTCTGTTTTCTCCTATAGGGATACATGTATTTGGAACTCTAAATCAAACACGGTTTGTGCTAGCTCTTTGAAACTTGACACAATAAAGCAGTTTCAAGTTCTATCTCTATGCTTTGTTTGCTGTTGATGTAGCCCTAAGAAGAGAGTTGGGAAAATCACTTTAATGGAAAGGGATTGCCAAGCTTCCAGAAAACTACGAGTTGCCTGAAATATCAGCAAACATTTTTTCACCCAATCTTGATGATTCTTTCAGGTAATTATCAGTACTTCAAAACCACTTGGCTAACCAAATTTCGTTCTTCTAGGTTAAACCATTCGTTTGCAGTAACCGTTTTCATTTTTAGGTTTCACTCTGTTTTCTCCTATAGGGATACATGTATTTGGAACTCTAAATCAAACACGGTTTGTGCTAGCTCTTTGAAACTTGACACAATAAAGCAGTTTCAAGTTCTATCTCTATGCTTTGTTTGCTGTTGATGTAGCCCTAAGAAGAGAGTTGGGAATATCACTTTCATGGAAAGGGATTGCCAAGCTTCCAGAAAACTACGAGTTGCCTGAAATCTCAGCAAACATTTTTTCACCAAATCTTGATGATTCTTTCAGGTAATTATCAGTACACCAAGCCCACTTGGCTCACCAAATTTCGTTCTTCTAAGTTCAACCGTTCGTTTGCAGTAACCGTTTTCATTTTTAGGTTTCACTCTGTTTTCTCCTATAGGGATACATGTATTTGGAACTCTAAATCAAACACGGTTTGTGCTAGCTCTTTGAAACTTGACACAATAAAGCAGTTTCAAGTTCTATCTCTATGGTTTGTTTGCTGTTAATGTAGCCTTAAGCAGAGACTGGCGAAAATCACTTTCATGGATAGGAATAGCCTACCTTCCAAAAAAGTACGAGTTGCCTGAAATCTCAGCAAACATTTTTTGACCGAATCTTGATGATTCCTTCAGGTAATCATCACTACACCAAAACCACTTGGCTCACCAAATTTCCTTCTTCTAGGTTAAACCGTTCGTTTGCAGTAACCGTTTTCATTTTTAGGTTTCACTCTGTTTTCTCCTATAGGGATACATGTATTTGGAACTCTAAATCAAACACGGTTTGTGCTAGCTCTTTGAAACTTGACACAATAAAGCAGTTTCAAGTTCTATCTCTATGCTTTGTTTGCTGTTGATGTAGCCCTAAGCAGAGACTGGCGAAAATCACTTTCATGGAAAGGGGTTGCCAAGCTTCCAAAAAACTACGAGTTGCCTGAAATCTCAGCAAACATTTTTTCACCCAATCTCAATGATTCTTTCAGGTAATGATCAGTACACCAAAACCACTTGGCTCACCAAATTTCGTTCTTCTAGGTTAAACCGTTCGTTTGCAGTAACCGTTTTCATTTTTAGGTTTCACTCTGTTTTCTCCTATACGGATACATGTATTTGGAACTCTAAATCAAACATGGTTTGTGCTAGCTTTTTGAAACTTGACACAATAAAGCAGTTTCAAGTTCTATCTCTATGCTTTGTTTGCTGTTGATGTAGCCCTAAGAAGAGAGTTGGGAAAATCACTTTCATGGAAAGGGATTGCCAAGCTTCCAGAAAACTATGAGTTGCCTGAAATCTCAGCAAACATTTTTTCACCCAATCTTGATGATTCTTTCAGGTAATTATCAGTACATCAAAACCACTTGGCTAACCAAATTTCGTTCTTCTAGGTTAAACCGTTCGTTTGCAGTAACCGTTTTCATTTTTAGGTTTCACTCTGTTTTCTCCTATAGGGTTACATGTATTTGGAACTCTAAATCAAACACGGTTTGTGCTAGCTCTTTGAAACTTGACACAATAAAGCAGTTTCAAGTTCTATCTCTATGCTTTGTTTGCTGTTGATGTAGCCCTAAGCAGAGACTGGCAAAAATCACTTTCATTGAAAGGGGTTGCCAAGCTTCCAAAAAACTACGAGTTGCATGAAATCTCAGCAAACATTTTTTCACCCAATCTTGATGATTCTTTCAGGTAATGATCAGTACACCAAAACCACTTGGCTCACCAAATTTCGTTCTTCTAGGTTTAACCCTTCGTTTGCAGTAACCGTTTTCATTTTTAGGTTTCACTCTGTTTTCTCCTATAGGGATACATGTATTTGGAACTCTAAAACAAACACGGTTTGTGCTAGCTCTTTGAAACGTGACAAAATAAAGCAGTTTCAAGTTCTATCTTTATGCTTCGTTTGCTGTTGATGTAGCCCTAAGCAGAGACTGGCGAAAATCACTTTCATGGAAAGGGGTTGCCAAGCTTCCAAAAAACTACGAGTTGCCTGAAATCTCAGCAAACATTTTTTCACCCAATCTCGATGATTCTTTCAGGTAATGATCAGTACACCAAAACCACTTGGCTCACCAAATTTCGTTCTTTTAGGTTCAACCGTTCGTTTTTAGTAACCGTTTACATTTTTAGGTTTCACTCTGTTTTCTCCTTTAGGGATACATGTATTTGGAACTCTAAATCAAACACGGTTTGTGCTAGCTCTTTGAAACTTGACACAATAAAGCAGTTTCAAGTTCTATCTCTATGCTTTGTTTGCTGTTGATGTAGCCCTAAGCAGAGACTGGCAAAAATCACTTTCATTGAAAGGGGTTGCCAAGCTTCCAAAAAACTACGAGTTTCATGAAATCTCAGCAAACATTTTTTCACCCAATCATGATGATTCTTTCAGGTAATGATCAGTATACCAAAACCACTTGGCTCACCAAATTTCGTTCTTCTAGGTTTAACCCTTCGTTTGCAGTAACCGTTTTCATTTTTAGGTTTCACTCTGTTTTCTCCTATGGGGATACAAGTATTTGGAACTCTAAATCAAACACGGTTTGTGCAAGCTCTTTGAAACGTGAAACGATAAAGCACTTTCAAATTCTATCTCTATGCTTTGTTTGCTGTTGATGTAGCCCTAACCAGAGAGTGGCGAAAATCACTTTCATGGAAAGGGGTTGCCAAGCTTCCAAAAAACTACGAGTTGCATGAAATCTCAGCAAACATTTTTTCACCCAATCTTGATGATTCTTTCAGGTAATGATCAGTACACCAAAACCACTTGGCTCACCAAATTTCGTTCTTCTAGGTTAAACCATTCGTTTCAAGTAACCGTTTTCATTTTTAGGTTTCACTCTGTTTTCTCCTATAGAGATACATGTATTTGGAACTCTAAATCAAACACGGTTTGTGCTAGCTCTTTGAAACTTGACACAATAAAGCAGTTTCAAGTTCTATCTCTATGCTTTCTTTGCTGTTGATGTAGCCCTAAGCAGAGACTGGCGAAAATCACTTTCATGGAAAGGGATTGCCAAGCTTCCAGAAAACTACGAGTTGCCTGAAATCTCAGCAAACATTTTTTCACCCAATCTTGATGATTCTTTCAGGTAATGATCAGTACACCAAAACCACTTGGCTCACCAAATTTCGTTCTTCTAGGTTAAACCATTCGTTTCAAGTAACCGTTTTCATTTTTAGGTTTCACTCTGTTTTCTCCTATAGGGATACATGTATTTGGAACTCTAAATCAAACACGGTTTGTGCTAGCTCTTTGAAACTTGACACAATAAAGCAGTTTCAAGTTCTATCTCTATGCTTTCTTTGCTGTTGATGTAGCCTTAAGCAGAGACTGGCGAAAATCACTTTCATTAAAAGGGGTTGCCAAGCTTCCAAAACACTACGAGTTGCCTGAAATCTCAGCAAACATTTTTTCACCCAATCTTGATGATTCTTTCAGGTAATGATCAGTACACCAAAACCACTTGGCTCACCAAATTTCGTTATTCTAGGTTAAACCGTTCGTTTGCAGTAACCGTTTTCATTTTTAGGTTTCACTCTGTTTTCTCCTATAGAGATACATGTATTTGGAACTCTAAATCAAACACGGTTTGTGCTAGCTCTTTGAAACTTGACACAATAAAGCAGTTTCAAGTTCTATCTCTATGCTTTGTTTGCTGTTGATGTAGCCCTAAGAAGAGAGTAGGGAAAATCACTTTCATGGAAAGGGATTGCCAAGCTTCCAGAAAACTACGAGTTGCCTGAAATCTCAGCAAACATTTTTTCACCCAATCTTGATGATTCTTTCAGGTAATTATCAGTACTTCAAAACCACTTGGCTAACCAAATTTCGTTCTTCTAGGTTAAACCGTTCGTTTGCAGTAACCGTTTTCATTTTTAGGTTTCACTCTGTTTTCTCCTATAGGGATACATGTATTTGGAACTCTAAATCAAACACAGTTTGTGCAAGCTCTTTGAAACTTGACACAATAAAGCAGTTTCAAGGTCTATCTCTATGCTTTGTTTGCTGTTGATGTAGCCCTAAGCAGAGACTGGCGAAAATCACTTTCATGGAAAGGGGTTGCCAAGCTTCCAGAAAACTACGAGTTGCCTGAAATCTCAGCAAACATTTTTTCACCCAATCTTGATGATTCTTTCAGGTAATGATCAGTACACCAAAACCACTTGGCTCACCAAATTTCGTTCTTCTAGGTTAAACCATTCGTTTCAAGTAACCGTTTTCATTTTTAGGTTTCACTCTGTTTTCTCCTATAGGGATACATGTATTTGGAACTCTAAATCAAACACGGTTTGTGCTAGCTCTTTGAAACTTGACACAATAAAGCAGTTTCAAGTTCTATCTCTATGCTTTCTTTGCTGTTGATATAGCCCTAAGCAGAGACTGGCGAAAATCACTTTCATGGAAAGGGATTGCCAAGCTTCCAGAAAACTACGAGTTGCCTGAAATCTCAGCAAACATTTTTCACCCAATCTTGATGATTCTTTCAGGTAATGATCAGTACACCAAAACCACTTGGCTCACCAAATTTCGTTCTTCTAGGTTAAACTGTTCGTTTGCAGTAACGGTTTTCATTTTTAGGTTTCACTCTGTTTTCTCCTATGGGGATACAAGTATTTGGAACTCTAAATCAAACACGGTTTGTGCAAGCTTTTTGAAACGTGAAACAATAAAGCAGTTTCAAGTTCTATCTCTATGCTTCGTTTGCTGTTGATGTAGCCCTAAGCAGAGACTGGCGAAAATCACTTTCATTAAAAGGGGTTGCCAAGCTTCCAAAAAACTACGAGTTGCATGAAATCTCAGCAAACATTTTTTCACCCAATCTTGATGATTCTTTCAGGTAATGATCAGTACACCAAGTCCACTTGGCTCACCAAATTTCGTTCTTCTAAGTTCAACCGTTCGTTTGAAGTAACCGTTTTTATTTTTAGGTTTCAATCTGTTTTCTCCTATAGGGATACATGTATTTGGAACTCTAAATCAAACACGGTTTGTGCTAGCTCTTTGAAACTTGACACAATAAAGCAGTTTCAAGTTCTGTCTCTATGCTTTCTTTGCTGTTGATGTAGCCCTAAGCAGAGACTGGCGAAAATCACTTTCATTAAAAGGGGTTGCCAAGCTTCCAAAAAACTACGAGTTGCCTGAAATCTCAGCAAACATTTTTTCACCCAATCTCAATGATTCTTTCAGGTAATGATCAGTACACCAAAACCACTTGGCTCACCAAATTTCGTTCTTCTAGGTTAAACCGTTCGTTTGCAGTAACCGTTTTCATTTTTAGGTTTCACTCTGTTTTCTCCTATATGGATACATGTATTTGGAACTCTAAATCAAACACGGTTTGTGCTAGCTCTTTGAAACTTGACACAATAAAGCAGTTTCAAGTTCTATCTCTATGCTTTGTTTGCTGTTGATGTAGCCCTAAGCAGATACTGGCGAAAATCACTTTCATGGAAAGGGGTTGCCAAGCTTCCAAAAAACTACGAGTTGCCTGAAATCTCAGCAAACATTTTTTCACCCAATATTGATGATTCTTTCAGGTAATGATCAGTACACCAAAACCACTTGGCTCACCAAATTTCGTTCTTCTAGGTTAAACCACTCGTTTCAAGTAACCGTTTTCATTTTTAGGTTTCACTCTGTTTTCTCCTATAGGGATACATGTATTTGGAACTCTAAATCAAACACGGTTTGTGCTAGCTCTTTGAAACTTGACACAATAAAGCAGTTTCAAGTTCTATCTCTATGCTTTCTTTGATGTTGATGTAGCCCTAAGCAGAGACTGGCGAAAATCACTTTCATTAAAAGGGGTTGCCAAGCTTCCAAAAAACTACGAGTTGCCTGAAATCTCAGCAAATATTTTTTCACCCAATCTTGATGATTCTTTCAGGTAATGATCAGTACACCAAGACCAGTTGGCTCACCAAATTTCGTTCTTCTAAGCTCAACCGTTCGTTTGCAGTAACCGTTTTTATTTTTAGGTTTCACTCTGTTTTCTCCTATAGGGATACATGTATTTGGAACTCTAAATCAAACACGGTTTGTGCAAGCTCTTTGAAACTTGACACAATAAAGCAGTTTCAAGTTCTATCTCTATGTTTTGTTTGCTGTTGATGTAGCCCTAAGCAGAGACTGGCGAAAATCCCTTTCATGGAAAGGGGTTGCCAAGCTTCCAAAAAACTACGAGTTGCCTGAAATCTCAGCAAACATTTTTTCACCCAATCTCAATGATTCTTTCAGGTAATGATCATTACACCAAAACCACTTGGCTCACCAAATTTCGTTATTCTAGGTTAAACCGTTCGTTTGCTGTAACCGTTTTCATTTTTAGGTTTCACTCTCTTTTCTCCTATAGAGATACATGTATTTGGAACTCTAAATCAAACACGGTTTGTGCTAGCTCTTTGAAACTTGACACAATAAAGCAGTTTCAAGTTCTATCTCTATGCTTTGTTTGCTGTTGATGTAGCCCTAAGAAGAGAGTAGGGAAAATCACTTTCATGGAAAGGGATTGCCAAGCTTCCAGAAAACTACGAGTTGCCTGAAATCTCAGCAAACATTTTTTCACCCAATCTTGATGATTCTTTCAGGTAATTATCAGTACTTCAAAACCACTTGGCTAACCAAATTTCGTTCTTCTAGGTTAAACCGTTCGTTTGCAGTAACCGTTTTCATTTTTAGGTTTCACTCTGTTTTCTCCTATAGGGATACATGTATTTGGAACTCTAAATCAAACACAGTTTGTGCAAGCTCTTTGAAACTTGACACAATAAAGCAGTTTCAAGTTCTATCTCTATGCTTTGTTTGCTGTTGGTGTAGCCCTAAGCAGAGACTGGCGATAATCACTTTCATGGAAAGGGGTTGCCAAGCTTCCAGAAAACTACGAGTTCCTTGAAATCTCAGCAAACATTTTTTCACCCAATCTTGATGATTCTTTCAGGTAATGATCAGTACACCAAAACCACTTGGCTCACCAAATTTCGTTCTTCTAGGTTAAACCACTCGTTTCAAGTAACCGTTTTCATTTTTAGGTTTCACTCTGTTTTCTCCTATAGGGATACATGTATTTGGAACTCTAAATCAAACACGGTTTGTGCTAGCTCTTTGAAACTTGACACAATAAAGCAGTTTCAAGTTCTATCTCTATGCTTTCTTTGCTGTTGATGTAGCCCTAAGCAGAGACTGGCGAAAATCACTTTCATTAAAAGGGGTTGCCAAGCTTCCAAAACACTACGAGTTGCCTGAAATCTCAGCAAACATTTTTTCACCGAATCTTGATGATTCTTTCAGGTAATGATCAGTACACCAAGACCACTTGGCTCACCAAATTTCGTTCTTCTAAGTTCAACCGTTCGTTTGCAGTAACCGTTTTTATTTTTAGGTTTCACTCTGTTTTCTCCTATAGGGATACATGTATTTGGAACTCTAAATCAAACACGGTTTGTGCAAGCTCTTTGAAACTTGACACAATAAAGCAGTTTCAAGTTCTATCTCTATGTTTTGTTTGCTGTTGATGTAGCCCTAAGCAGAGACTGGCGAAAATCACTTTCATGGAAAGGGGTTGCCAAGCTTCCAAAAAACTACAAGTTGCCTGAAATCTCAGCAAACATTTTTTCACCCAATCTCAATGATTCTTTCAGGTAATGATCATTACACCAAAACCACTTGGCTCACCAAATTTCGTTATTCTAGGTTAAACCGTTCGTTTGCAGTAACCGTTTTCATTTTTAGGTTTCACTCTGTTTTCTCCTATAGAGATACATGTATTTGGAACTCTAAATCAAACACGGTTTGTGCTAGCTCTTTGAAACTTGACACAATAAAGCAGTTTCAAGTTCTATCTCTATGCTTTGTTTGCTGTTGATGTAGCCCTAAGAAGAGAGTAGGGAAAATCACTTTCATGGAAAGGGATTGCCAAGCTTCCAGAAAACTACGAGTTGCCTGAAATCTCAGCAAACATTTTTTCACCCAATCTTGATGATTCTTTCAGGTAATTATCAGTACTTCAAAACCACTTGGCTAACCAAATTTCGTTCTTCTAGGTTAAACCGTTCGTTTGCAGTAACCGTTTTCATTTTTAGGTTTCACTCTGTTTTCTCCTATAGGGATACATGTATTTGGAACTCTAAATCAAACACAGTTTGTGCAAGCTCTTTGAAACTTGACACAATAAAGCAGTTTCAAGGTCTATCTCTATGCTTTGTTTGCTGTTGATGTAGCCCTAAGCAGAGACTGGCGAAAATCACTTTCATGGAAAGGGGTTGCCAAGCTTCCAGAAAACTACGAGTTGCCTGAAATCTCAGCAAACATTTTTTCACCCAATCTTGATGATTCTTTCAGGTAATGATCAGTACACCAAAACCACTTGGCTCACCAAATTTCGTTCTTCTAGGTTAAACCATTCGTTTCAAGTAACCGTTTTCATTTTTAGGTTTCACTCTGTTTTCTCCTATAGGGATACATGTATTTGGAACTCTAAATCAAACACGGTTTGTGCTAGCTCTTTGAAACTTGACACAATAAAGCAGTTTCAAGTTCTATCTCTATGCTTTCTTTGCTGTTGATATAGCCCTAAGCAGAGACTGGCGAAAATCACTTTCATGGAAAGGGATTGCCAAGCTTCCAGAAAACTACGAGTTGCCTGAAATCTCAGCAAACATTTTTCACCCAATCTTGATGATTCTTTCAGGTAATGATCAGTACACCAAAACCACTTGGCTCACCAAATTTCGTTCTTCTAGGTTAAACTGTTCGTTTGCAGTAACGGTTTTCATTTTTAGGTTTCACTCTGTTTTCTCCTATGGGGATACAAGTATTTGGAACTCTAAATCAAACACGGTTTGTGCAAGCTTTTTGAAACGTGAAACAATAAAGCAGTTTCAAGTTCTATCTCTATGCTTCGTTTGCTGTTGATGTAGCCCTAAGCAGAGACTGGCGAAAATCACTTTCATTAAAAGGGGTTGCCAAGCTTCCAAAAAACTACGAGTTGCATGAAATCTCAGCAAACATTTTTTCACCCAATCTTGATGATTCTTTCAGGTAATGATCAGTACACCAAGTCCACTTGGCTCACCAAATTTCGTTCTTCTAAGTTCAACCGTTCGTTTGAAGTAACCGTTTTTATTTTTAGGTTTCAATCTGTTTTCTCCTATAGGGATACATGTATTTGGAACTCTAAATCAAACACGGTTTGTGCTAGCTCTTTGAAACTTGACACAATAAAGCAGTTTCAAGTTCTGTCTCTATGCTTTCTTTGCTGTTGATGTAGCCCTAAGCAGAGACTGGCGAAAATCACTTTCATTAAAAGGGGTTGCCAAGCTTCCAAAAAACTACGAGTTGCCTGAAATCTCAGCAAACATTTTTTCACCCAATCTCAATGATTCTTTCAGGTAATGATCAGTACACCAAAACCACTTGGCTCACCAAATTTCGTTCTTCTAGGTTAAACCGTTCGTTTGTAGTAACCGTTTTCATTTTTAGGTTTCACTCTGTTTTCTCCTATAGGGATACATGTATTTGGAACTCTAAATCAAACACGGTTTGTGCTAGCTCTTTGAAACTTGACACAATAAAGCAGTTTCAAGTTCTATCTCTATGCTTTGTTTGCTGTTGATGTAGCCCTAAGCAGATACTGGCGAAAATCACTTTCATGGAAAGGGGTTGCCAAGCTTCCAAAAAACTACGAGTTGCCTGAAATCTCAGCAAACATTTTTTCACCCAATATTGATGATTCTTTCAGGTAATGATCAGTACACCAAAACCACTTGGCTCACCAAATTTTGTTCTTCTAGGTTAAACCGTTCATTTGCAGAAACCGTTTTCATTTTTAGGTTTCACTCTGTTATCTCCTATAGGGATACATGTATTTGGAACTCTAAATCAAACACGGTTTGTGCTAGCTCTTTGAAACTTGACACCATAAAGCAGTTTCAATTTCTATCACTATGGTTTGTTAGCTGTTGATGTAACCCTAAGCAGAGACTGGCGAAAATCACTTTCATGGAAAGGGGTTGCCAAGCTTCCAAAAAACTACGAGTTGCCTGAAATCTTAGCAAATAATTTTTCAACCAATCTTGATGATTCTTTCAGGTAATGATCAGTACACCAAAACTACGTGGCTCACCAAATTTCGTTGTTCTAGGTTAAACCGTTCGTTTGCAGTAACCGTTTTCATTATTAGGTTTCACTCTGTTTTCTCCTATAGGGATACATGTATTTGGAACTCTAAATCAAACACGTTTTGTGCTAGCTCTTTGAAAGTTGACACAATGAAGCAGTTTCAAGTTCTATCTCTATGGTTTGTTTGCTGTTGATGTAGCCCTAAGCAGAGACTGGCGAAAATCACTTTCATGGAAAGGGGTTGCCAAGCTTCCAAAAAACCAGGAGTTGCCTGAAATCTCAGAAAACATTTTTTCACCCCATCTTGATGATTCTTTCCGGTAATGATCAGTACACCAAAACCACTTGGCTCACCAAATTTCGTTCTTTTAGGTTAAACCGTTCGTTTGCAGTAACCGTTTTCATTTTTAGGTTTCACTCTGTTTTCTCCTATAGAGATACATGTATTTGGAACTCTAAATCAAACACGGTTTGTGCTAGCTCTTTGAAACTTGACACAATAAAGCACTTTCAAGTTCTGTCTCTATGCTTTGTTTGCTGTTGATGAAGCCCAAAGCAGAGACTGGCGAAAATCAGTTTCATGGAAAGGGGTTGCCAAGCTTCCAAAAAACTATGAGTTTCCTTAAATCTCAGCAAACACTTTTTCACCCAATCTTGATGATTTTTTCAGGTAATGATCAGTACACCAATACCACTTCGCTCACCAAATTTTATTCTTCTAGGTTAAACCTTTCGTTTGTAGTAACCGTTTAGATTTTTAGGTTTCACTCTGTTTTCTCCTATAGAGATACATGTATTTGGAACTCTAAATCAAACACGGTTTGTGCTAGCTCTTTGAAACTTGACACAATAAAGCAGTTTCAAGTTCTATCTCTATGGTTTGTTTGCTGTTAATGTAGCCGTAAGCAGAGACTGGCGAAAATCACTTTCATGGAAAGGGGTTGCCAAGCTTCCAAAAAACCAGGAGTTGCCTGAAATCTCAGCAAACATTTTTTCACCCCATCTTGATGATTCTTTCCGGTAATGATCAGTACACCAAAACCACTTGGCTCACCAAATTTCGTTCTTTTAGGTTAAACCGTTCGTTTGCAGTAACCGTTTTCATTTTTAGGTTTCACTCTGTTTTCTCCTATAGAGATACATGTATTTGGAACTCTAAATCAAACACGGTTTGTGCTAGCTCTTTGAAACTTGACACAATAAAGCAGTTTCAAGTTCTATCTCTATGGTTTGTTTGCTGTTGTTGTAGCCTTAAGAACAGACTGGTGTAAATCACTTTCATGGAAAGGGGTTGCCAAGCTTCCAAAAAACTACGAGTTGCCTGAAATCTCAGCAAACAATTTTTAACCCAATCTTAATGATTCTTTCAAGTAATGATCAGTACACCAAAACCACTTGGCTCCCCAAATTTTCTTCTTCTAGGTTAAACCGTTCGTTTGCAGAAACCGTTTTCATTTTTAGGTTTCACTCTGTTTTCTCCTATAGGGGTACATGTATTTGGAACTCTAAATCAAACACGGTTTGTGCTAGCTCTTTGAAACTTGACACAATAAAGCAGTTTCAAGTTCTATCTCTATGTTTTGTTTGCTGTTGATGTAGCCCTAAGCAGAGACTGGCGAAAATCACTTTCATGGAAAGGGGTTGCCAAGCTTCCAAAAAACTACGAGTTGCCTGAAATCTCAGGAAGCACTTTTAAATCAATCTTGATGATTCTTTCAGGTAATGATCAGTACACCAAAACCACTTGGCTCACCAAATTTCGTTCTTCTAGGTTAAACCACTCGTTTCAAGTAACCGTTTTT
>NW_027523554.1:0-45495 GCF_052094955.1 Ictidomys tridecemlineatus
AAATTTCGTTCTTCTAGGTTAAACCGTTCGTTGGCAGTAACCGGTTTCATTTTGAGGTTTCACTCTGTTTTCTCCTATAGGGATACATGTATTTGGAACTCTAAATCAAACACGGTTTGTGCTAGCTCTTTGAAACTTGACACAATAAAGCAGTTTCAAGTTCTATCTCTATGGTTTGTTTGCTGTTGATGTATCCCTAAGCAGAGACTGGCGAGAATCACTTTCATGGAAAGGGCCTGCCAAACTTCCAAAAAACTACGAGTTGCCAGAAATCTCAGCACACACTTTTTCACCCAATCTTGATGAAACTTTCACGTAATGATCAGTATACCAATCCCACTTGGCTCGCCAAGTTTCGTTCTTCTAGGTTAAACCGTTCGTTGGCAGTAACCGGTTTCATTTTGAGGTTTCACTCTGTTTTCTCCTATAGGGATACATGTATTTGGAACTCTAAATCAAACAAGGTTTGTGCTAGCTCTTTGAAACTTGACACAATAAAGCAGTTTCAAGTTCTATCTCTATGGTTTCTTTGCTGTTAATGTAGCCCTAAGCAGAGACTGGCGAGAATCACTTTCATGGAAAGGGCCTGCCAAGCTTCCAAAAAACTACCAGTTGCCTGAAATCTCAGGAAACACTTTTTCACCCAATCTTGATGAAACTTTCAGGTAATGATCAGTACACCAATCCCACTTGGCTCGCCAAATTTCGTTCTTCTAGGTTAAACCTTTCGTTGGCAGTAACCGGTTTCATTTTGAGGTTTCACTCTGTTTTCTTCTATAGGGATACATGTATTTGGAACTCTAAATCAAACACGGTTTGTGCTAGCTCTTTGAAACTTGACACAATAAAGCAGTTTCAAGTTCTATCTCTATGGTTTGTTTGCTGTTGATGTAGCCCTAAGCAGAGACTGGCGAGAATCACTTTCATGGAAAGGGCCTGCCAAACTTCCAAAAAACTACGAGTTGCCAGAAATCTCAGCACACACTTTTTCACCCAATCTTGATGAAACTTTCAGGTAATGATCAGTATACCAATCCCACTTGGCTCGCCATGTTTCGTTCTTCTAGTTTAAACCGTTCGTTGGCAGTAACCGGTTTCATTTTGAGGTTTCACTCTGTTTTCTCCTATAGGGATACATGTATTTTGAACTCTAAATCAAACACGGTTTGTGCTAGCTCTTTGAAACTTGACACAATAAAGCAGTTTCAAGTTCTATCTCTATGGTTTGTGTGCTGTTGATGTAGCCCTAAGAAGAGACTGGCGAGAATCACTTTCATGGAAAGGGCCTGCCAAGCTTCCAAAGAACTACGAGTTGCCTGAAATCTCAGCAAACACTTTTTCACCCAATCTTGATGATACATTCTGGTAATGATCAGTACACCAATCCCACTTGGCTCGCCAAATTTCGTTCTTCTAGGTTAAACCGTTCGTTGGCAGTAACCGGTTTCATTTTGAGGTTTCACTCTGTTTTCTCCTATAGGGATACATGTATTTGGAACTCTAAATCAAACACGGTTTGTGCTAGCTCTTTGAAACTTGACACAATGAAGCAGTTTCAAGTTCTATCTCTATGGTTTGTTTGCTGTTGATGTAGCCCTAAGCAGAGACTGGCGAGAATCACTTTCATGGAAAGGGCCTGCCAAGCTTCCAAAAAACTACGAGTTGCCTGAAATCTCAGCACACCCTTTTTCACCCAATCTTGATGAAACTTTCAGGTAATGATCAGTACACCGATCCCACTTGGCTCGCCAAATTTCGTTCTTCTAGGTTAAACCGTTCGTTGGCAGTAATTGGTTTCATTTTGAGGTTTCACTCTGTTTTCTCCTATAGGGATACATGTATTTGGAACTCTAAATCAAACACGGTTTGTGCTAGCTCTTTGAAACTTGACACAATAAAGCAGTTTCAAGTTCTATCTCTATGGTTTGTTTGCTGTTGATGTAGCCCTAAGCAGAGACTGGCGAGAATCACTTTCATGGAAAGGGCCTGCCAAGCTTCCAAAAAACTACGAGTTGACTGAAATCTCAGCACACCCTTTTTCACCCAATCTTGATGAAACTTTCAGGTAATGATCAGTACTCCAATCCCACTTGGCTCGCCAAATTTCGTTCTTCTAGGTTAAACCGTTCGTTGGCACGAACCGGTTTCATTTTGAGGTTTCACTCTGTTTTCTCCTATAGGGATACATGTATTTGGAACTCTAAATCAAACACGGTTTGTGCTAGCTCTTTGAAACTTGACACAATAAAGCAGTTTCAAGTTCTATCTCTATGGTTTGTTTGCTGTTGATGTAGCCCTAAGCAGAGACTGGCGAGAATCACTTTCATGGAAAGGGCCTGCCAAGCTTCCAAAAAACTACGAGTTTCCTGAAAACTCAGCACACACTTTTTCACCCAATGTTGATGAAACTTTCAGGTAATGATCAGTACACCAATCCCACTTGGCTCGCCAAATTTCATTCTTCTAGGTTAAACCGTTCGTTGGCAGTAACTGGTTTCATTTTGAGGTTTCACTCTGTTTTCTCCTATAGGGATACATGTATTTGGAACTCTAAATCAAACACCGTTTGTGCTAGCTCTTTGAAACTCGACACAATAAAGCAGTTTCAAGTTCTATCTCTATGGTTTGTTTGCTGTTGATGTAGCCCTAAGCAGAGACTGGCGAGAATCACTTTCATGGAAAGGGCCTGCCAAGCTTCCAAAAAACTACGAGTTTCCCGAAATCTCAGCAAACACTTTTTCACCCAATCTTGATGAAACTTTCAGGTAATGATCAGTACACCAATCCCACTTGGCTCGCCAAATTTCGTTCTTCTAGGTTAAACCGTTCGTTGGCAGTAACCGGTTTCATTTTGAGGTTTCACTCTGTTTTCTCCTATAGGGATACATGTATTTGGAACTCTAAATCAAACACGGTTTGTGCTAGCTCTTTGAAACTTGACACAATAAAGCAGTTTCAAGTTCGATCTCTATGGTTTGTTTGCTGTTGATGTAGCCCTAAGCAGAGACTGCCGAGAATCACTTTCATGGAAAGGGCCTGCCAAGCTTCCAAAAAACTACGAGTTGCCTGAAATCTCAGCAAACACTTTTTCACCCAATCTTGATGAAACTTTCAGGTAATGATCAGTACACCAATCCCACTTGGCTCGCCAAATTTCGTTCTTCTAGGTTAAACCGTTCGTTGGCAGTAACCGGTTTCATTTTGAGGTTTCACTCTGTTTTCTCCTATAAGGATACATGTATTTGGAACTCTAAATCAAACACGGTTTGTGCTAGCTCTTTGAAACTTGACACAATAAAGCAGTTTCAAGTTCTATCTCTATGGTTTATTTGCTGTTGATGTAGCCCTAAACAGAGACTGGCGAGAATCACTTTCATGGAAAGGGCCTGCCAAGCTTCCAAAAAACTACGAGTTGCCTGAAATCTCAGCACACACTTTTTTACCCAATCTTGATGAAACTTTCAGGTAATGATCAGTACACCTATCCCACTTGGCTCGCCAAATTTCATTCTTCTAGGTTAAACCGTTCGTTGGCAGTAACCAGTTTCATTTTGAGGTTTCACTCTGTTTTCTCCTATAGGTATACATCTATTTGGAACTCTAAATCAAACACGGTTTGTGCTAGCTCTTTGAAACTTGACACAATAAAGCAGCTTCAAGTTCTATCTCTATGGTTTGTTTGCTGTTGATGTAGCCCTAAGCAGAGACTGGCGAGAATCACTTTCATGGAAAGGGCCTGCCAAGCTTCCAAAAAACTACGAGTTTCCTGAAATCTCAGCACACCCTTTTTCACCCAATCTTGATGAAACTTTCAGGTAATGATCAGTACACCAATCCCACTTGGCTCGCCAAATTTCATTCTTCTACGTTAAACCGTTCGTTGGCAGTAACCGGTTTCATTTTGAGGTTTCACTCTGTTTTCTCCTACAGGGATACATGTATTTGGAACTCTAAATCAAACACGGTTTGTGCTAGCTCTTTGAAACTTGACACAATAAAGCAGTTTCAAGTTCTATCTCTATGGTTTGTTTGCTGTTGATGTAGCCCTAAGCAGAGACTGGCGAGAATCACTTTCATGGAAAGGGCCTGCCAAGCTTCCAAAAAACTACGAGTTTCCCGAAATCTCAGCACACCCTTTTTCACCCAATCTTGATGAAACTTTCAGGTAATGATCAGTACACCAATCCCACTTGGCTCGCCAAATTTCGTTCTTCTAGGTTAAACCGTTCGTTGGCAGTAACCGGTTTCATTTTGAGGTTTCACTCTGTTTTCTCCTATAGGGATATATGTATTTGGAACTCTAAATCAAACACGGTTTGTGCTAGCTCTTTGAAACTTGACACAATAAAGCAGTTTCAAGTTCGATCTCTATGGTTTGTTTGCTGTTGATGTAGCCCTAAGCAGAGACTTGCGAGAATCACTTTCATGGAAATGGCCTGCCAAGCTTCCAAAAAACTACGAGTTGACTGAAATCTCAGCACACCCTTTTTCACCCAATCTTGATGAAACTTTCAGGTAATGATCAGTACTCCAATCCCACTTGGCTCGCCAAATTTCGTTCTTCTAGGTTAAACCGTTCGTTGGCACGAACCGGTTTCATTTTGAGGTTTCACTCTGTTTTCTCCTATAGGGATACATGTATTTGGAACTCTAAATCAAACACGGTTTGTGCTAGCTCTTTGAAACTTGACACAATAAAGCAGTTTCAAGTTCTATCTCTATGGTTTGTTTGCTGTTGATGTAGGCCCTAAGCAGAGACTGGCGAGAATCACTTTCATGGAAAGGGCCTGCCAAGCTTCCAAAAAACTACGAGTTTCCTGAAAACTCAGCACACACTTTTTCACCCAATGTTGATGAAACTTTCAGGTAATGATCAGTACACCAATCCCACTTGGCTCGCCAAATTTCGTTCTTCTAGGTTAAACCGTTCGTTGGCAGTAACTGGTTTCATTTTGAGGTTTCACTCTGTTTTCTCCTATAGGGATACATGTATTTGGAACTCTAAATCAAACACCGTTTGTGCTAGCTCTTTGAAACTCGACACAATAAAGCAGTTTCAAGTTCTATCTCTATGGTTTGTTTGCTGTTGATGTAGCCCTAAGCAGAGACTGGCGAGAATCACTTTCATGGAAAGGGCCTGCCAAGCTTCCAAAAAACTACGAGTTTCCCGAAATCTCAGCAAACACTTTTTCACCCAATCTTGATGAAACTTTCAGGTAATGATCAGTACACCAATCCCACTTGGCTCGCCAAATTTCGTTCTTCTAGGTTAAACCGTTCGTTGGCAGTAACCGGTTTCATTTTGAGGTTTCACTCTGTTTTCTCCTATAGGGATACATGTATTTGGAACTCTAAATCAAACACGGTTTGTGCTAGCTCTTTGAAACTTGACACAATAAAGCAGTTTCAAGTTCGATCTCTATGGTTTGTTTGCTGTTGATGTAGCCCTAAGCAGAGACTGCCGAGAATCACTTTCATGGAAAGGGCCTGCCAAGCTTCCAAAAAACTACGAGTTGCCTGAAATCTCAGCAAACACTTTTTCACCCAATCTTGATGAAACTTTCAGGTAATGATCAGTACACCAATCCCACTTGGCTCGCCAAATTTCGTTCTTCTAGGTTAAACCGTTCGTTGGCAGTAACCGGTTTCATTTTGAGGTTTCACTCTGTTTTCTCCTATACGGATACATGTATTTGGAACTCTAAATCAAACACGGTTTGTGCTAGCTCTTTGAAACTTGACACAATAAAGCAGTTTCAAGTTCTATCTCTATGGTTTATTTGCTGTTGATGTAGCCCTAAACAGAGACTGGCGAGAATCACTTTCATGGAAAGGGCCTGCCAAGCTTCCAAAAAACTACGAGTTGCCTGAAATCTCAGCACACACTTTTTTACCCAATCTTGATGAAACTTTCAGGTAATGATCAGTACACCTATCCCACTTGGCTCGCCAAATTTCGTTCTTCTAGGTTAAACCGTTCGTTGGCAGTAACCAGTTTCATTTTGAGGTTTCACTCTGTTTTCTCCTATAGGTATACATCTATTTGGAACTCTAAATCAAACACGGTTTGTGCTAGCTCTTTGAAACTTGACACAATAAAGCAGCTTCAAGTTCTATCTCTATGGTTTGTTTGCTGTTGATGTAGCCCTAAGCAGAGACTGGCGAGAATCACTTTCATGGAAAGGGCCTGCCAAGCTTCCAAAAAACTACGAGTTTCCTGAAATCTCAGCACACCCTTTTTCACCCAATCTTGATGAAACTTTCAGGTAATGATCAGTACACCAATCCCACTTGGCTCGCCAAATTTCATTCTTCTACGTTAAACCGTTCGTTGGCAGTAACCGGTTTCATTTTGAGGTTTCACTCTGTTTTCTCCTACAGGGATACATGTATTTGGAACTCTAAATCAAACACGGTTTGTGCTAGCTCTTTGAAACTTGACACAATAAAGCAGTTTCAAGTTCTATCTCTATGGTTTGGTTGCTGTTGATGTAGCCCTAAGCAGAGACTGGGGAGAATCACTTTCATGGAAAGGGACTGCCAAGCTTCCAAAAAACTACGAGTTGCCTGAAATCTCAGCACACACTTTTTCACCAAATCTTGATGAAACTTTCAGGTAATGATCAGTACACCAATCCCACTTGGCTCGCCAAATTTCGTTCTTCTAGGTTAAACCGTTCGTTGGCAGTAACCGGTTTCATTTTGAGGTTTCACTCTGTTTTCTCCTATAGGGATACATGTATTTAGAACTCTAAATCAAACACAGTTTGTGCTAGCTCTTTGAAACTTGACACAATAAAGCAGTTTCAAGTTCTATCTCTGTGGTTTGTTTGCTGTTGATGTAGCCCTAAGCAGAGACTGGCGAGAATCACTTTCATGGAAAGGGCCTGCCAAGCTTCCAAAATCTACGAGTTGCCCGAAATCTCAGCAAACCCTTTTTCACCCAATCTTGATGAAACTTTCAGGTAATGATCAGTACACCAATCCCACTTGGCTCGCCTAATTTCGTTCTTCTAGGTTAAACCGTTCCTTGGCAGTAACCGGTTTCATTTTGAGGTTTCACTCTGTTTTCTCCTATAGGGATACATGTATTTGGAACTCTAAATCAAACACGGTTTGTGCTAGCTCTTTGAAACTTGACACAATAAAGCAGTATCAAGTTCTGTCTCTATGGTTTGTTTGCTGTTGATGTAGCCCTAAGCAGAGACTGGCGAGAATCACTTTCATGGAAAGGGCCTGCCAAGCTTCCAAAAAACTACGAGTTGCCCGAAATCTCAGCACACACTTTTTCAACCAATCTTGATGAAACTTTCAGGTAATGATCAGTACACCAATCCTACTTGGCTTGCCAAATTTCGTTCTTCTAGGTTAAACCGTTCGTTGGCAGTAACCGGTTTCATTTTGAGGTTTCACTCTGTTTTCTCCTATAGGGATACATGTATTTGGAACTCTAAATCAAACACGGTTTGTGCTAGCTCTTTGAAACTTGACACAATAAAGGAGTTTCAAGTTCTATCTCTATGGTTTGTTTGCTGTTGATGTAGCCCTAAGCAGAGACTGGCGAGAATCACTTTCATGGAAAGGGCCTGCCAAGCTTCCAAAAAACTACGAGTTGCCTGAAATCTCAGCCCACCCTTTTTAACCCAATCTTGATGAAACTTTCAGGTAATGATCAGTACACCAATCCCACTTGGCTCGCCAAATTTCGTTCTTCTAGGTTAAACCGTTCGTTGGCAGTAACCGGTTACATTTTGAGGTTTCACTCTGTTTTCTCCTATAGGGATACATGTATTTGGAACTCTAAATCAAACACGGTTTGTGCTAGCTCTTTGAAACTTGACACAATAAAGCAGTTTCAAGTTCTATCTCTATGGTTTGTTTGCTGTTGATGTAGCCCTAAGCAGAGACTGGCGAGAATCACTTTCATGGAAAGGGCCTGCCAAGCTTCCAAAAAACTACGAGTTGACTGAAATCTCAGCACACACTTTTTCACCCAATCTTGATGAAACTTTCAGGAAATGATCAGTACTGCAATCACACTTGGCTAACCAAAATTCGTTCTTCTAGGTTAAACCGTTGGTTGGCAGTAACCGGTTTCATTTTGAGGTTTCACTCTGTTTTCTCTTATAGGGATACATGTATTTGGAACTCTAAATCAAACACGGTTTGTGCTAGCTCTTTGAAACTTGACACAATAAAGCAGTTTCAAGTTCTATCTCTATGGTTTGTTTGCTGTTGATGTAGCCCTAAGCAGAGACTGGCGAGAATCACTTTCATGGAAAGGGCCTGCCAAGCTTCCAAAAAACTACGAGTTGCCTGAAATCTCAGCACACCCTTTTTCACCCAATCTTGATGAAACTTTCAGGTAATGATCAGTACACCAATCCCACTTGGCTTGCCAAATTTCGTTCTTCTAGGTTAAACCGTTCGTTGGCAGGAACCGGTTTCATTTTGAGGTTTCACTCTGTTTTCTCCTATAGGGATACATGTATTTGGAACTCTAAATCAAACACGGTTTGTGCTAGCTCTTTGAAACTTGACACAATAAAGCAGTTTCAAGTTCTATCTCTATGGTTTGTTTGCTGTTGATGTAGCCCTAAGCAGAGACTGGAGAGAATCACTTTCATGGAAAGGGCCTGCCAAGCTTCCAAAAAACTACGAGTTGCCTGAAATCTCAGCACACCCTTTTTCACCCAATCTTGATGAAACTTTCAGGTAATGATCAGTACACCAATCCCACTTGGCTCGCCAAATTTCGTTCTTCTAGGTTAAACAGTTCGTTGGCAGTAACTGGTTTCATTTTGAGGTTTCACTCTGTTTTCTTCTATAGGGATACATGTATTTGGAACTCTAAATCAAACACCGTTTGTGCTAGCTCTTTGAAACTTGACACAATAAAGCAGTTTCAAGTTCTATCTCTATGGTTTGTTTGCTGTTGATGTAGCCCTAAGCAGAGACTGGCGAGAATCACTTTCATGGAAAGGGCCTGCCAAGCTTCCAAAAAACTACGAGTTTCCCGAAATCTCCGCAAACACTTTTTCACCCAATCTTGATGAAACTTTCAGGTAATGATCAGTACACCAATCCCACTTGGCTCGCCAAATTTCGTTCTTCTAGGTTAAACCGTTCGTTGGCAGTAACCGGTTTCATTTTGAGGTTTCACTCTGTTTTCTCCTATAGGGATACATGTATTTGGAACTCTAAATCAAACACGGTTTTTGCTAGCTCTTTGAAACTTGACACAATAAAGCAGTTTCAAGTTTAATCTCTATGGATTGTTTGCTGTTGATGTAGCCCTAAGCAGAGACTGCCGAGAATCACTTTCATGGAAAGGGCCTGCCAAGCTTCCAAAAAACTACGAGTTGCCTGAATTCTCAGCAAACACTTTTTCACCCAATCTTGATGAAACTTTCAGGTAATGATCAGTACACCAATCCCACTTGGCTCGCCATATTTCGTTCTTCTAGGTTAAACCGTTCGTTGGCAGTAACCGGTTTCATTTTGAGGTTTCACTCTGTTTTCTCCTATAGGGATGCATGTATTTGGAACTCTAAATCAAACACGGTTTGTGCTAGCTCTTTGAAACTTGACACAATAAAGCAGTTTCAAGTTCTATCTCTATGGTTTATTTGCTGTTGATGTAGCCCTAAACAGAGACTGGCGAGAATCACTTTCATGGAAAGGGCCTGCCAAGCTTCCAAAAAACTACGAGTTGCCTGAAATCTCAGCACACACTTTTTTACCCAATCTTGATGAAACTTTCAGGTAATGATCAGTACACCAATCCCACTTGGCTCGCCAAATTTCGTTCTTCTAGGTTAAACCGTTCGTTGGCAGTAACCGGTTTCATTTTGAGGTTTCACTCTGTTTTCTCCTATAGGGATACATGTATTTGGAACTCTAAATCAAACACGGTTTGTGCTAGCTCTTTGAAACTTGACACAATAAAGCAGTTTCAAGTTCGATCTCTATGGTTTGTTTGCTGTTGATGTAGCCCTAAGCAGAGACTTGCGAGAATCACTTTCATGGAAAGGGCCTGCCAAGCTTCCAAAAAACTACGAGTTGCCTGAAATCTCAGCAAACACTTTTTCACCCAATCTTGATGAAACTTTCAGGTAATGATCAGTACACCAATCCCACTTGGCTCGCCAAATTTCGTTCTTCTAGGTTAAACCGTTCGTTGGCAGTAACCGGTTTCATTTTGAGGTTTCACTCTGTTTTCTCCTATAGGGATACATGTATTTGGAACTCTAAATCAAACACGGTTTGTGCTAGCTCTTTGAAACTTGACACAATAAAGCAGTTTCAAGTTCTATCTCTATGGTTTATTTGCTGTTGATGTAGCCCTAAGCAGAGACTGGCGAGAATCACTTTCATGGAAAGGGCCTGCCAAGCTTCCAAAAAACTACGAGTTGTCTGAAATCTCAGCACACACTTTTTTACCCAATCTTGATGACACTTTCAGGTAATGATCAGTACACCAATCTCACTTGGCTCGCCAAATTTCGTTCTTCTAGGTTAAACCGTTCGTTGGCAGTAACCGGTTTCATTTTGAGGTTTCACTCTGTTTTCTCCTATAGGTATACATCTATTTGGAACTCGAAATCAA
This sequence comes from Ictidomys tridecemlineatus, assembly GCF_052094955.1. Taxonomy (NCBI): domain Eukaryota; kingdom Metazoa; phylum Chordata; class Mammalia; order Rodentia; family Sciuridae; genus Ictidomys; species Ictidomys tridecemlineatus. The sequence goes on from NW_027523554.1 coordinate 10,610, forward strand.
ACACGGTTTGTGCTAGCTCTTTGAAACTTGACACAATAAAGCAGTTTCAAGTTCTATCTCTGTGGTTTGTTTGCTGTTGATGTAGCCCTAAGCAGAGACTGGCGAGAATCACTTTCATGGAAAGGGCCTGCCAAGCTTCCAAAAAACTACGAGTTTCCTGAAATCTCAGCACACCCTTTTTCACCCAATCTTGATGAAACTTTCAGGTAATGATCAGTACACCAATCCCACTTGGCTCGCCAAATTTCATTCTTCTACGTTAAACCGTTCGTTGGCAGTAACCGGTTTCATTTTGAGGTTTCACTCTGTTTTCTCCTATAGGGATACATGTATTTGGAACTCTAAATCAAACACCGTTTGTGCTAACTCTTTGAAACTTGACACAATAAAGCAGTTTCAAGTTCTATCTCTATGGTTTGTTTGCTGTTGATGTAGCCCTAAGCAGAGACTGGCGAGAATCACTTTCATGGAAAGGGCCTGCCAAGCTTCCAAAAAACTACGAGTTGCCTGAAATCTCAGCACACACTTTTTCATCAAATCTTGATGAAACTTTCAGGTAATGATCAGTACACAAGTCCCACTTGGCTCGCCAAATTTCGTTCTTCTAGGTTAAACCGTTCGTTGGCAGTAACCGGTTTCATTTTGAGGTTTCACTCTGTTTTCTCCTATAGGGATACATGTATTTGGAACTCTAAATCAAACACGATTTGTGCTAGCTCTTTGAAACTTGACACAATAAAGCAGTTTCAAGTTCTATCTCTATGGTTTGTTTGCTGTTGATGTAGCCCTAAGCAGAGACTGGCGAGAATCACTTTCATGGAAAGGGCCTGCCAAGCTTCCAAAAAACTACGAGTTGCCCGAAATCTCAGCAAACACTTTTTCACCCAATCTTGATGAAACTTTCAGGTAATGATCAGTACACCAATCCCACTTGGCTCGCCAAATTTCGTTCTTCTAGTTTAAACCGTTCGTTGGCAGTAACCGGTTTCATTTTGAGGTTTCACTCTGTTTTCTCCTATAGGGATACATGTATTTGGAACTCTAAATCAAACACGGTTTGTGCTAGCTCTTTGAAACTTGACACAATAAAGCAGTTTCAAGTTCTATCTCTATGGTTTGTTTGCTTTTGATGTAGCCCTAAGCAGAGACTGGCGAGAATCACTTTCATGGAAAGGGGGGCCAAGCTTCCAAAAAACTACGAGTTGCCTGAAATCTCAGCACACCCTTTTTCACCCAATCTTGATGAAATTTTCAGGTAATGATCAGTACACCAATCCCACTTGGCTCGCCAAATTTCGTTCTTCTAGGTTAAACCGTTCGTTGGCAGTAACCGGTTTCATTTTGAGGTTTCACTCTGTTTTCTCCTATAGGGATACATGTATTTGGAACTCTAAATCAAACACGGTTTGTGCTAGCTCTTTGAAACTTGACACAATAAAGGAGTTTCAAGTTCTATCTCTATGGTTTGTTTGCTGTTGATGTAGCCCTAAGCAGAGACTGGCGAGAATCACTTTCATGGAAAGGGCCTGCCAAGCTTCCAAAAAACTACTAGTTGCCTGAAATCTCAGCACACACTTTTTCACCCAATCTTGATGAAACTTTCAGGTAATGATCAGTACACCAATTCCACTTGTCTCGCCAAATTTCGTTCTTCTAAGTTAAACCGTTCGTTGGCAGTAACCGGTTTCATTTTGAGGTTTCACTCTGTTTTCTCCTATAGGGATACATGTATTTGGAACTCTAAATCAAACACGGTTTGTGCTAGCTCTTTGAAACTTGGCACAATAAAGCAGTTTCAAGTTCTATCTCTATGGTTTGTTTGCTGTTGATGTAGCCCTAAGCAGAGACTGGCGAGAATCACTTTCATTGAAAGGGCCTGCCAAGCTTCCAAAAAACTACGAGTTGCCCGAAATCTCAGCAAACACTTTTTCACCCAATCTTGATGAAACTTTCAGGTAATGATCAGTACACCAATCCCACGTGGCTCGCCAAATTTCGTTCTTCTAGTTTAAACCGTTCGTTGGCAGTAACCGGTTTCATTTTGAGGTTTCACTGTGTTTTCTCCTATAGGGATACATGTATTTGGAACTCTAAATCAAACACGGTTTGTGCTAGCTCTTTGAAACTTGACACAATAAAGCAGTTTCAAGTTCTATCTCTATGGTTTGGTTGCTGTTGATGTAGCCCTAAGCAGAGACTGGCGAGAATCACTTTCATGGAAAGGGCCTGCCAAGCTTCCAAAAAACTACGAGTTGCCTGAAATCTCAGCAAACACTTTTTCACCCAATCTTGATGAAACTTTCAGGTAATGATCAGTACACCAATCCCACTTGGCTCGCCAAATTTCGTTCTTCTAGATTTAACCGTTCGTTGGCAGTAACCGGTTTCATTTTGAGGTTTCACTCTGTTTTCTCCTATAAGGATACATGTATTTGGAAATCTAAATCAAACACGGTTTGTGCTAGCTCTTTGAAACTTGACAGAATAAAGCAGTTTCAAGTTCTATCTCTATGGTTTGTTTGCTGTTGATGTAGCCCTAAGCAGAGACTGCCGAGAATCACTTTCATGGAAAGGGCCTGCAAAGCTTCCAAAAAACTACGAGATTCCTGAAATCTCAGCACACCCTTTTTCACCCAATCTTGATGAAACTTTCAGGTAATGATCAGTACACCAATCCCACTTGGCTCGCCAAATTTCGTTCTTCTAGGTTAAACGGTTCGATGGCAGTAACCGGTTTCATTTTGAGGTTTCACTCTTTTTTCTCCTATAGGGATACATGTATTTGGAACTCTAAATCAAACACGGTTTGTGCTAGCTCTTTGAAACTTGACACAATAAAGCAGTTTCAAGTTCTATCTCTATGGTTTGTTTGCTGTTGATGTAGCCCTAAGCAGAGACTGGCGAGAATCACTTTCATGGAAAGGGCCTGCCAAGCTTCCAAAAAACTACGAGTTGACCGAAATCTCAGCACACAATTTTTCACCTAATCTTGATGAAACTTTCAGGTAATGATCAGTACACCAATCCCACTTGGCTTGCCGAATTTCGTTCTTCTAGGTTAAACCGTTCGTTGGCAGTAACCGGTTTCATTTTGAGGTTTCACTCTGTTTTCTCCTATAGGGATACATGTATTTGGAAATCTAAATCAAACACGGTTTGTGATAGCTCTTTGAAACTTGACACAATAAAGCAGTTTCAAGTTCTATCTCTATCGTTTGTTTGCTGTTGATGTAGCCCTAAGCAGAGACTGGCGAGAATCACTTTCATGGAAAGGGCCTGCCAAGCTTCCAAAAAACTACGAGTTGCCCGAAATCTCAGCACACACTTTTTCACCCAATCTTGATGAAACTTTCAGGTAATGATCAGTATACCAATCCCACTTGGCTCGCCAAATTTCGTTCTTCTAGGTTAAACCGTTCGTTGGCAGTAACCGGTTTCATTTTGAGGTTTCACTCTGTTTTCTCCTATAGGGATACATGTATTTGGAACTCTAAATCAAACACGGTTTGTTCTAGCTCTTTGAAACTTGACACGATAAAGTAGTTCCAAGTTCTGTCTCTATGGTTTGTTTGCTGTTGATATACCCCTAAGCAGAGACTGGCGAGAATCACTTTCATGGAAAGGGCCTGCCAAGCTTCCAAAAAACTACGAGTTGCCTGAAATCTCAGCACACCCTTTTTCACCCAATCTTGATGAAACTTTCAGGTAATGATCAGTACACCAATCCCACTTGGCTCGCCAAATTTCGTTCATCCAGGTTAAACCGTTCCTTGGCAGTAACCGGTTTCATTTTGAGGTTTCACTCTGTTTTCTCCTATAGGGATACATGTATTTGGAACTCTAAATCAAACACGGTTTATGCTAGCTCTTTGAAACTTGACACAATAAAGCAGTTTCAAGTTCTATCTCTATGGTTTGTTTGCTGTTGATGTAGCCCTAAGCGGAGACTGGCGAGAATCACTTTCATGGAAAGGGCCTGCCAAGCTTCCAAAAAACTACGAGTTGCCCGAAATCTCAGCAAACACTTTTTCACCCAATCTTGATGAAACTTTCAGGTAATGATCAGTACACCAATCCCACGTGGCTCGCCAAATTTCGTTCTTCTAGTTTAAACCGTTCGTTGGCAGTAACCGGTTTCATTTTGAGGTTTCACTCTGTTTTCTCCTATAGGGATACATGTATTTGGAACTCTAAATCAAACACGGTTTGTGCTAGCTCTTTGAAACTTGACACAATAAAGCAGTTTCAAGTTCTATCTCTATGGTTTGGTTGCTGTTGATGTAGCCCTAAGCAGAGACTGGCGAGAATCACTTTCATGGAAAGGGCCTGCCAAGCTTCCAAAAAACTACGAGTTGCCTGAAATCTCAGCAAACACTTTTTCACCCAATCTTGATGAAACTTTCAGGTAATGATCAGTACACCAATCCCACTTGGCTCGCCAAATTTCGTTCTTCTAGATTTAACCGTTCGTTGGCAGTAACCGGTTTCATTTTGAGGTTTCACTCTGTTTTCTCCTATAGGGATACATGTATTTGGAACTCTAAATCAAACACGGTTTGTGCTAGCTCTTTGAAACTTGACAGAATAAAGCAGTTTCAAGTTCTATCTCTATGGTTTGTTTGCTGTTGATGTAGCCCTAAGCAGAGACTGCCGAGAATCACTTTCATGGAAAGGGCCTGCCAAGCTTCCAAAAAACTACGAGATTCCTGAAATCTCAGCACACCCTTTTTCACCCAATCTTGATGAAACTTTCAGGTAATGATCAGTACACCAATCCCACTTGGCTCGCCAAATTTCGTTCTTCTAGGTTAAACGGTTCGATGGCAGTAACCGGTTTCATTTTGAGGTTTCACTCTGTTTTCTCCTATAGGGATACATGTATTTGGAACTCTAAATCAAACACGGTTTGTGCTAGCTCTTTGAAACTTGACACAATAAAGCAGTTTCAAGTTCTATCTCTATGGTTTGTTTGCTGTTGATGTAGCCCTAAGCAGAGACTGGCGAGAATCACTTTCATGGAAAGGGCCTGCCAAGCTTCCAAAAAACTACGAGTTGACCGAAATCTCAGCACACACTTTTTCACCTAATCTTGATGAAACTTTCAGGTAATGATCAGTACACCAATCCCACTTGGCTTGCCGAATTTCGTTCTTCTAGGTTAAACCGTTCGTTGGCAGTAACCGGTTTCATTTTGAGGTTTCACTCTGTTTTCTCCTATAGGGATACATGTATTTGGAAATCTAAATCAAACACGGTTTGTGATAGCTCTTTGAAACTTGACACAATAAAGCAGTTTCAAGTTCTCTCTCTATCGTTTGTTTGCTGTTGATGTAGCCCTAAGCAGAGACTGGCGAGAATCACTTTCATGGAAAGGGCCTGCCAAGCTTCCAAAAAACTACGAGTTGCCCGAAATCTCAGCACACACTTTTTCACCCAATCTTGATGAAACTTTCAGGTAATGATCAGTACACCAATCCCACTTGGCTCGCCAAATTTCGTTCTTCTAGGTTAAACCGTTCGTTGGCAGTAACCAGTTTCATTTTGAGGTTTCACTCTGTTTTCTCCTATAGGGATACATGTATTTGGAACTCTAAATCAAACACGGTTTGTTCTAGCTCTTTGAAACTTGACACGATAAAGTAGTTTCAAGTTCTGTCTCTATGGTTTGTTTGCTGTTGATATACCCCTAAGCAGAGACTGGCGAGAATCACTTTAATGGAAAGGGCCTGCCAAGCTTCCAAAAAACTACGAGTTGCCTGAAATCTCAGCACACCCTTTTTCACCCAATCTTGATGAAACTTTCAGGTAATGATCAGTACACCAATCCCACTTGGCTCGCCAAATTTCGTTCATCCAGGTTAAACCGTTCCTTGGCAGTAACCGGTTTCATTTTGAGGTTTCACTCTGTTTTCTCCTATAGGGATACATGTATTTGGAACTCTAAATCAAACACGGTTTGTGCTAGCTCTTTGAAACTTGACACAATAAAGCAGTTTCAAGTTCTATCTCTATGGTTTGTTTGCTGTTGATGTAGCCCTAAGCAGAGACTGGCGAGAATCACTTTCATGGAAAGGGCCTGCCAAGCTTCCAAAAAACTACCAGTTGACCGAAATCTCAGCACACACTTTTTCACCCAATCTTGATGAAACTTTCAGGTAATGATCAGTACACCAATCCCACTTGGTTCGCCAAATTTCGTTCTTCTAGGTTAAACCATTCGTTGGCAGTAACCTGTTTCATTTTGAGGTTTCACTCTGTTTTCTCCTATAGGATACATGTATTTGGAACTCTAAATCAAACACGGTTTGTGCTAGCTCTTTGAAACTTGACACAATAAAGCAGTTTCAAGTTCTATCTCTATGGTTTGTTTGCTGTTGATGTAGCCCTAAGCAGAGACTGGCGAGAATCACTTTCATGGAAAGGGCCTGCCAAGCTTCAAAAAACTACGAGTTGCCTGAAATCTCAGCACACCCTTTTTCACCCAATCTTGATGAAACTTTCAGGTAATGATCAGTACACCAATCCCACTTGGCTCGCCAAATTTCGTTCTTCTAGGTTGAACCGTTCATTGGCAGTAACCGGTTTCATTTTGAGGTTTCACTCTGTTTTCTCCTATAGGGATACATGTATTTGGAACTCTAAATCAAACACGGTTTGTGCTAGCTCTTTGAAACTTGACACAATAAAGCAGTTTCAAGTTCTATCTCTATGGTTTGTTTGCTGTTGATGTAGCCCTAAGCAGAGACTGGCGAGAATCACTTTCATGGAAAGGGCCTGCCAAGCTTCCAAAAAACTACGAGTTGCCTGAAATCTCAGCAAACACTTTTTCACCCAATCTTGATGAAACTTTCAGGTAATGATCAGTACACCAATCCCACTTGGCTCGCCAAATTTCGTTCTTCTAGATTAAACCGTTCGTTGGCAGTAACCGGTTTCATTTTGAGGTTTCACTCTGTTTTCTCCTATAGGGATACATGTATTTGGAACTCTAAATAATACACGGTTTGTGCTAGCTCTTTGAAACTTGACACAATAAAGCAGTTTCAAGTTCTATCTCTATCGTTTGTTTGCTGTTGATGTAGCCCTAAGCAGAGACTGGCGAGAATCACTTTCATGGAAAGGGCCTGCCAAGCTTCCAAAAAACTACGAGTTGCCCGAAATCTCAGCACACACTTTTTCACCCAATCTTGATGAAACTTTCAGGTAATGATCAGTACACCAATCCCACTTGGCTCGCCAAATTTCGTTCTTCTAGGTTAAACCGTTCGTTGGCAGTAACCGGTTTCATTTTGAGGTTTCACTCTGTTTTCTCCTATAGGGATACATGTATTTGGAACTCTAAATCAAACACGGTTTGTGCTAGCTCTTTGAAACTTGACACGATAAAGTAGTTTCAAGTTCTGTCTCTATGGTTTGTTTGCTGTTGATATAACCCTAAGCAGAGACTGGCGAGAATCACTTTCATGGAAAGGGCCTGCCAAGCTTCCAAAAAACTACGAGTTGCCTGAAATCTCAGCACACCCTTTTTCACCCAAACTTGATGAAACTTTCAGGTAATGATCAGTACACCAATCCCACTTGACTCGCCAAATTTCGTTCATCCAGGTTAAACCGTTCCTTGTCAGTAACCGGTTTCATTTTGAGGTTTCACTCTGTTTTCTCCTATAGGGATACATGTATTTGGAACTCTAAATCAAACACGGTTTGTGCTAGCTCTTTGAAACTTGACACAATAAAGCAGTTTCAAGTTCTATCTCTATGGTTTGTTTGCTGTTGATGTAGCCCTAAGTAGAGACTGGCGAGAATCACTTTCATGGAAAGGGCCTGCCAAGCTTCCAAAAAACTACCAGTTGACCGAAATCTCAGCACACACTTTTTCACCCAATCTTGATGAAACTTTCAGGTAATGATCATTACACCAATCCCACTTGGCTCGCCAAATTTCGTTCTTCTAGGTTAAACCATTCGTTGGCAGTAACCGGTTTCATTTTGAGGTTTCACTCTGTTTTCTCCTATAGGGATACATGTATTTGGAACTCTAAATCAAACACGGTTTGTGCTAGCTCTTTGAAACTTGACACAATAAAGCAGTTTCAAGTTCTATCTCTATGGTTTGTTTGCTGTTGATGTAGCCCTAAGCAGAGACTGGCGAGAATCACTTTCATGGAAAGGGCCTGCCAAGCTTCCAAAAAACTACGAGTTGCCTGAAATCTCAGCACACCCTTTTTCACCCAATCTTGATGAAACTTTCAGGTAATGATCAGTACACCAATCCCACTTGGCTCGCCAAATTTCGTTCTTCTAGGTTGAACCGTTCATTGGCAGTAACCGGTTTCATTTTGAGGTTTCACTCTGTTTTCTCCTATAGGGATACATGTATTTGGAACTCTAAATCAAACACGGTTTGTGCTAGCTCTTTGAAACTTGACACAATAAAGCAGTTTCAAGTTCTATCTCTATGGTTTGTTTGCTGTTGATGTAGCCCTAAGCAGAGACTGGCGAGAATCACTTTCATGGAAAGGGCCTGCCAAGCTTCCAAAAAACTACGAGTTGCCTGAAATCTCAGCAAACACTTTTTCACCCAATCTTGATGAAACTTTCAGGTAATGATCAGTACACCAATCCCACTTGGCTCGCCAAATTTCGTTCTTCTAGGTTAAACCGTTCGTTGGCAGTAACCGGTTTCATTTTGAGGTTTCACTCTGTTTTCTCCTATAGGGATACATGTATTTGGAACTCTAAATCAAACACGGTTTGTGCTAGCTCTTTGAAACTTGACACAATAAAGCAGTTTCAAGTTCTATCTCTATCGTTTGTTTGCTGTTGATGTAGCCCTAAGCAGAGACTGGCGAGAATCACTTTCATGGAAAGGGCCTGCCAAGCTTCCAAAAAACTACGAGTTGCCCGAAATCTCAGCACACACTTTTTCACCCAATCTTGATGAAACTTTCAGGTAATGATCAGTACACCAATCCCACTTGGCTCGCCAAATTTCGTTCTTCTAGGTTAAACCGTTCGTTGGCAGTAACCGGTTTCATTTTGAGGTTTCACTCTGTTTTCTCCTATAGGGATACATGTATTTGGAACTCTAAATCAAACACGGTTTGTGCTAGCTCTTTGAAACTTGACACGATAAAGTAGTTTCAAGTTCTGTCTCTATGGTTTGTTTGCTGTTGATATAACCCTAAGCAGAGACTGGCGAGAACCACTTTCATGGAAAGGGCCTGCCAAGCTTCCAAAAAACTACGAGTTGCCTGAAATCTCAGCACACCCTTTTTCACCCAAACTTGATGAAACTTTCAGGTAATGATCAGTACACCAATCCCACTTGACTCGCCAAATTTCGTTCATCCAGGTTAAACCGTTCCTTGTCAGTAACCGGTTTCATTTTGAGGTTTCACTCTGTTTTCTCCTATAGGGATACATGTATTTGGAACTCTAAATCAAACACGGTTTGTGCTAGCTCTTTGAAACTTGACACAATAAAGCAGTTTCAAGTTCTATCTCTATGGTTTGTTTGCTGTTGATGTAGCCCTAAGTAGAGACTGGCGAGAATCACTTTCATGGAAAGGGCCTGCCAAGCTTCCAAAAAACTACCAGTTGACCGAAATCTCAGCACACACTTTTTCACCCAATCTTGATGAAACTTTCAGGTAATGATCAGTACACCAATCCCACTTGGCTCGCCAAATTTCGTTCTTCTAGATTAAACCATTCGTTGGCAGTAACCGGTTTCATTTTGAGGTTTCACTCTGTTTTCTCCTATAGGGATACATGTATTTGGAACTCTAAATCAAACACGGTTTGTGCTAGCTCTTTGAAACTTGACACAATAAAGCAGTTTCAAGTTCTATCTCTATGGTTTGTTTGCTGTTGATGTAGCCCTAAGCAGAGACTGGCGAGAATCACTTTCATGGAAAGGGCCTGCCAAGCTTCCAAAAAACTACGAGTTGCCTGAAATCTCAGCACACCCTTTTTCACCCAATCTTGATGAAACTTTCAGGTAATGATCAGTACACCAATCCCACTTGGCTCGCCAAATTTCGTTCTTCTAGGTTGAACCGTTCATTGGCAGTAACTGGTTTCATTTTGAGGTTTCACTCTGTTTTCTCCTATAGGGATACATGTATTTGGAACTCTAAATCAAACACGGTTTGTGCTAGCTCTTTGAAACTTGACACAATAAAGCAGTTTCAAGTTCTATCTCTATGGTTTGTTTGCTGTTGATGTAGCCCTAAGCAGAGACTGGCGAGAATCACTTTCATGGAAAGGGCCTGCCAAGCTTCCAAAAAACTACGAGTTGCCTGAAATCTCAGCAAACACTTTTTCACCCAATCTTGATGAAACTTTCAGGTAATGATCAGTACACCAATCCCACTTGGCTCACCAAATTTCGTTCTTCTAGGTTAAACCGTTCATTGGCAGTAACCGGTTTCATTTTGAGGTTTCACTCTGTTTTTTCCTATAGGGATACATGTATTTGGAACTCTAAATCAAACACCGTTTGTTCTAGCTCTTTGAAACTTGACACAATAAAGCAGTTTCAAGTTCTATCTCTATGGTTTGTTTGCTGTTGATGTAGCCCTAAGCAAAGACTGGCGATAATCACTTTCATGGAAAGGGCCTGCCAAGATTACAAAAAACTACGAGTTGCCTGAAATCTCAGCACACCCTATTTCACCCAATCTTGATGAAACTTTCAGGTAATGATCAGTACACCAATCCCACTTGGCTCGCCAAATTTCGTTCTTCTAGGTTAAACCGTTCGTTGGCAGTAACCGGTTTCATTTTGAGGTTTCACTCTGTTTTCTTCTATACGCATACATGTATTTGGAACTCTAAATCAAACACGGTTTGTGCTAGCTCTTTGAAACTTGACACAATAAAGCAGTTTCAAGTTCAATCTCTATGGTTTGTTTGCTGTTGATGTAGCCCTAAGCAGAGACTGCCGAGAATCACTTTCATGGAAAGGGCCTGCCAAGCTTCTAAAAAACTACGAGTTTCCTGTAATCATAGCACACAATTTTTCACCCAATCTTGATGAAACGTTCAGGTAATGATCAGTACACCAATCCCACTTGGCTCGCCAAATTTCGTTCTTCTAGGTTAAACCGTTCGTTGGCAGTAACCGGTTTCATTTTGAGGTTTCACTCTGTTTTCTCCTATAGGGATACATGTATTTGGAACTCTAAATCAAACACGGTTTGTGCTAGCTCTTTGAAACTTGACACAATAAAGCAGTTTCAAGTTCTATCTCTATGGTTTGTTTGCTGTTGATGTAGCCCTAAGCAGAGACTGGCGAGAATCACTTTCATGGAAAGGGCCTGCCAAGCTTCCAAAAAACTACGAGTTGACAGAAATCTCAGCACACACTTTTTCACCTAATCTTGATGAAACTTTCAGGTAATGATCAGTACACCAATCCCACTTGGCTTGCCGAATTTCGTTCTTCTAGGTTAAACCGTTCGTTGGCAGTAACCGGTTTCATTTTGAGGTTTCACTCTGTTTTCTCCTATAGGGATACATGTATTTGGAAATCTAAATCAAACACGGTTTGTGATAGCTCTTTGAAACTTGACACAATAAAGCAGTTTCAAGTTCTATCTCTATCGTTTGTTTGCTGTTGATGTAGCCCTAAGCAGAGACTGGCGAGAATCACTTTCATGGAAAGGGCCTGCCAACCTTCCAAAAAACTCCAATTTTCCCGAAATCTCAGCACACACTTTTTCACCCAATCTTGATGAAACATTCTGGTAATGATCAGTACACCAATCCCACTTGGCTCGCCAAATTTCATTCTTCTAGGGTAAACCGTTCATTGGCAGTAACCGGTTTCATTTTGAGGTTTCACTCTGTTTTCTTCTATAGGGATACATGTATTTGGAACTCTAAATCAAACACGGTTTGTGCTAGCTCTTTGAAACTTGACACAATAAAGCAGTTTCAAGTTCTATCTCTATGGTTTGTTTGCTGTTGATGTAGCCCTAAGCAGAGACCGGCGAGAATCACTTTCATGGAAAGGGCCTGCCAAGCTTCCAAAAAACTACGAGTTGCCAGAAATCTCAGCACACACTTTTTCACCCAATCTTGATGAAACTTTCAGGTAATGATCAGTACACCAATCCCACTTGGCTCTCCAAATTTCGTTCTTCTAGGTTAAACCGTTCGTTGCTAGTAACCGGTTTCATTTTGAGGTTTCACTCTGTTTCTCCTATAGGGATACATATATTTGGAACTCTAAATCAAACACGGTTTGTGCTAGCTCTTTGAAACTTGACACAATAAAGCAGTTTCAAGTTCTATCTCTATGGTTTGTTTGCTGTTGATGTAGCCCTAAGCAGAGACTGGCGAGAATCACTTTCATGGAAAGGGCCTGCCAAGCTTCCAAAAAACTACGAGTTGCCTGAAATCTCAGCACACACTTTTTCACCCAATCTTGATGAAACTTTCAGGTAATGATCAGTACACCAATCCCACTTGGCTCGCCAAATTTCGTTCTTCTAGGTTAAACCGTTCGTTGGCAGTAACCGGTTTCATTTTGAGGTTTCATTCTGTTTTCTCCTTTAGGGGATACATGTATTTGGAACTCTAAATCAAACACGGTTTGTGCTAGCTCTTCGAAACGTGACACAATAAAGCAGTTTCAAGTTCTCTCTCTATGGTTTGTTTGCTGTTGATGTAGCCCTAAGCAGAGACTGGCGAGAATCACTTTCATGGAAAGGGCCTGCCAAGCTTCCAAAAACTACGAGTTGCCTGAAATCTCAGCACACACTTTTTCACCCAATCTTGATGAAACTTTCAGGTAATGATCAGTACACCATTCCCACTTGGCTTGCCAAATTTCGTTCTTCTAGGTTAAAACGTTCGTTGGCACTAACCGGTTTCATTTTGAGGTTTCACTCTGTTTTCTCCTATAGGGATACATGTATTTGGAACTCTAAATCAAACACGGTTTGTGCTAGCTCTTTGAAACTTGACACAATAAAGCAGTTTCAAGTTCTATCTCTATGGTTTGTTTGCTGTTGATGTAGCCCTAAGCAGAGACTGGCGAGAATCACTTTCATGGAAAGGGCCTGCCAAGCTTCCAAAAAACTACGAGTTGCCTGAAATCTCAGCACACACTTTTTAACCCAATCGTGATGAAACTTTCAGGTAATGATCAGTACACCAATCCCACTTGGCTCGCCAAATTTCGTTCTAGGTTAAACCGTTCGTTGGCAGTAACTGGTTTCATTTTTGAGGTTTCACTCTTTTCTCCTTTAGGGATACATGTATTTGGAACTCTAAATCAAACACGGTTTGTGCTAGCTCTTTGAAACTTGACACAATAAAGCAGTTTCAAGTTCTATCTCTATGGTTTGTTTGCTGTTGATGTAGCCCTAAGCAGAGACTGGCGAGAATCACTTTCATGGAAAGGGCCTGCCAAGCTTCCAAAAAACTACGAGTTGCCAGAAATCTCAGCACACACTTTTTCACCCAATCGTGATGAAACTTTCAGGTAATGATCAGTACACCAATCCCACTTGGCTCTCCAAATTTCGTTCTTCTAGGTTAAACCGTTCGTTGCTAGTAACCGGTTCTCATTTGAGGTTTCACTCTGTTTTCTCCTATAGGGATACATGTATTTGGAACTCTAAATCAAACACGGTTTTGTGCTAGCTCTTTGAAACTTGACACAATAAAGCAGTTTCAAGTTCTATCTCTACGGTTTGTTTGCTGTTGATGTAGCCCTAAGCAGAGACTGGCGAGAATCACTTTCATGGAAAGGGCCTGCCAAGCTTCCAAAAAACTACGAGTTGCCTGAAATCTCAGCACACACTTTTTCACCCAATCTTGATGAAACTTTCAGGTAATGATCAGTACACCAATCCACTTGGCTCGCCAAATTTCGTTCTTCTAGGTTAAACCGTTCGTTGGCAGTAACCGGTTTTCATTTTGAGGTTTCACTCTGTTTTCTCCTTTAGGGATACATGTATTTGGAACTCTAAATCAAACACTGGTTTGTGCTAGCTCTTTGAAACTTGACACAATAAAGCAGTTTCAAGTTCTATCTCTATGGTTTGTTTGCTGTTGATGTAGCCCTAAGCAGAGACTGGCGAGAATCACTTTCATGGAAAGGCCTGCCAAGCTTCCAAAAAACTACGAGTTGCCTGAAATCTCAGCACACACTTTTTCACCCAATCTTGATGAAACTTTCAGGTAATGATCAGTACACCAATCCCACTTGGCTCTCCAAATTTCGTTCTTCTAGGTTAAACCGTTCGTTGGCAGTAACCGGTTTCATTTTGAGGTTTCACTCTGTTTTCTCCTATAGGGATACATGTATTTGGAACTCTAAATCAACACGGTTTGTGCTAGCTCTTTGAAACTTGACACAATAAAGCAGTTTTAAGTTCTTTCTCTATGGTTTGTTTGCTGTTTATGTAGCCCTAAGCAGAGACTGGCAGAATCACTTTCATGGAAAGGGCCTGCCAAGCTTCCAAAAACTACGAGTTGCCAGAAATCTCAGCACACACTTTTTCACCCAATCTTGTTGAAACTTTCAGGTAATGATCAGTACACCAATCCCACTTGGCTCGCCAAATTTCGTTCTTGTAGGTTAAACCGTTCGTTGGCAGTAACCGGTTTCATTTTGAGGTTTCACTCTGTTTTCTCCTATAGGGATACATGTATTTGGAACTCTAAATCAAACACAGTTTGTGCTAGCTCTTTGAAACTTGACACAATAAAGCAGTTTCAAGTTCTTTCTCTATGGTTTGTTTGCTGTTTATGTAGCCCTAAGCAGAGACTGGCGAGAATCACTTTCATGGAAAGGGCCTGCCAAGCTTCCAAAAAACTACGAGTTGCCTGAAATGTCAGCACACACTTTTTCACCCAATCGTGATGAATCTTTCAGGTAATGATCAGTACACCAATTCCACTTGTCTCGCCAAATTTTGTTCTAGGTTAAACCGTTCGTTGGCAGTAACCGGTTTCATTTTGAGGTTTCACTCTGTTTTCTCCTTTAGGGATACATGTATTTGGAACTCGAAATCAAACACGGTTTGTGCTAGCTCTTTGAAACTTGACACAATAAAGCAGTTTCAAGTTCTATCTCTATGGTTTGTTTGCTGTTGATGTAGCCCTAAGCAGAGACTGGCGAGAATCACTTTCATGGAAAGGGCCTGCGAAGCTTCCAAAAAACTACGAGTTGCCTGAAATCTCAGCAAACACTTTTTCACTCAATCTTGATGATACTTTCAGGTAATGATCAGTACACCAATCCCACTTGGCTCGCCAAATTTCGTCCTTCTAGGTTAAACCTTTCGTTGGCAGTAACCAGTTTGATTTTGAGGTTTCACTCTGTTTTCTCCTATAGGGCTACATGTTTTTGGAACTCTAAATCAAACACGGTTTGTGCTAGCTCTTTGAAACTTGACACAATAAAGCAGTTTCAAGTTCTATCTCTATGGTTTGTTTGCTGTTGATGTAGCCCTAAGCAGAGACTGGCGAGAATCACTTTCATGGAAAGGGCCTGCCAAGCTTCCAAAAAACTACGAGTTGCCTGAAATCTCAGCACACACTTTTTCACCCAATCTTGATGAAACTTTCAGGTAATGATCAGTACACCAATCCCACTTGGCTCGCCAAATTTCGTTCTTCTAGGTTAAACCGTTCGTTGGCAGTAACCGGTTTCATTTTGAGGTTTCACTCTGTTTTCTCCTATAGGGATACATGTATTTGGAACTCTAAATCAAACACGGTTTGTGCTAACTCTTTGATACTTGACACAATAAAGCAGTTTCAAGTTCTATCTCTATGGTTTGTTTGCTGTTGATGTAGCCCTAAGCAGAGACTGGCGAGAATCACTTTCATGGAAAGGGCCTGCCAAGCTTCCAAAAACTACGAGTTGCCTGAAATCTCAGCACACCCTTTTTCACCCAATCTTGATGAAACTTTCAGGTAATGATCAGTACACCAATCCCACTTGGCTTGCCAAATTTCGTTCTTCTAGGTTAAAACGTTCGTTGGCACTAACCGGTTTCATTTTGAGGTTTCACTCTGTTTTCTCCTTTAGGGATACATGTATTTGGAACTCTAAATCAAACACAGTTTGTGCTAGCTCTTTGAAACTTGACACAATAAAGCAGTTTCAAGTTGTATCTCTGTGGTTTGTTTGCTGTTGATGTAGCCCTAAGCAGAGACTGGCGAGAATCACTTCCATGTAAAGGACCTGCCAAGCTTCCAAAAAACTACGAGTTGCCAGAAAACTCAGCACAATCTTTTTCACCCAATCTTGATGAAACTTTCAGGTAGTGATCAGTACACCAATCCCACTTGGCTTGCCAAATTTCGTTCTTCTAGGTTAAACCGTTCGTTGGCAGTAACCGGTTTCATTTTGAGGTTTCACTCTGTTTTCTCCTATAGGGATACATGTATTTGGAATTCTAAATCAAACACGGTTTGTGCTAGCTCTTTGAAACTTGACACAATAAAGCAGTTTCAAGTTCTATCTCCATGGTTTGTTTGCTGTTGATGTAGCCCTAAGCAGAGACTGGCGAGAGTAACTTTCATGGAAAGAGCCTGCCAAGCTTCCAAAAAACTACGAGTTGCCTGAAATCTCAGCACACAATTTTTCACCCAATCTTGATGAAACTTTCAGGTAATGATCAGTACACCAATCCCACTTGGCTCGCCACATTTTGTTCTTCTAGGTTAAACCGTTTGTTGGCAGCAACTGGTTTTATTTTGAGGTTTCACTCTGTTTTCTCCTATAGGGATACATGTATTTGGAACTCTAAATCAAACACGGTTTGTGCTAGCTCTAAGAAACTTGACACAATAAAGCAGTTTCAAGTTCTATCTCTATGGTTTGTTTGCTGTTTATGTAGCCCTAAGCAGAGACTGGCGAGAATCACTTTCATGGAAAGGGCCTGCCAAGCTTCCAAAAATCTACGAGTTGCCAGAAATCTCAGCACACACTTTTTCACCCAATCTTGATGAAACTTTCAGGTAATGATCAGTACACCAATCCCACTTGGCTCGCCAAATTTCGTTCTTCTAGGTTAAACCGTTCGTTGGCAACAACCGGTTTCATTTTGAGGTTTCACTCTGTTTTCTCCTATAGGGATACATGTATTTGGAACTCTAAATCAAACACGGTTTGTGCTAGCTCTTTGAAACTTGACACAATAAAGCAGTTTCAAGTTCTATCTCTATGGTTTGTTTGCTGTTGATGTAGCCCTAAGCAGAGACTGGCGAGAAACACTTTCATAAAAAGGGCCTGCCAAGATTCCAAAAACTACGAGTTGCCTGAAATCTCAGCACACCCTATTTCACCCAATCTTGATGAAACTTTCAGGTAATGATCAGTACACCAATCCCACTTGGTTTGCCAAATTTCGTTCTTCTAGGTTAAACCGTTAGTTGGCAGTAACCGGTTTCATTTTGAGGTTTCACTCTGTTTTCTCCTACAGGGATACATGTATTTGGAACTCTAAATCAAACACGGTTTGTGCTAGCTCTTTGAAACTTGACACAATAAAGCAGTTTCAAGTTCTATCTCTATGGTTTGTTTGCTGTTGATGTAGCCCTAAGCAGAGACTGGCGAGAATCACTTTCATGGAAAGGGCCTGCCAAGCTTCCAAAAAACTACGAGTTGCCTGAAATCTCAGCACACCGTTTTTCACCCAATCTTGATGAAACTTTCAGGTAATGATCAGTACACGAATCCTACTTGGCTCGCCAAATATCGTTCTTCTAGGTTAAACCGTTCGTTGGCAGTAACCGGTTTCATTTTGAGGTTTCACTCTGTTTTCTCCTATAGGGATACATGTATTTGGAACTCTAAATCAAACACGGTTTGTGCTAGCTCTTTGAAACTTGACACAATAAAGCAGTTTCAAGTTCTATCTCTATGGTTTGTTTGCTGTTGATGTAGCCCTAAGCAGAGACTGGCGAGAATCACTTTCATGGAAGGGCCTGCCAAGCTTCCAAAAAACTACGAGTTGCCTAAAATCTCAGCAAACACTTTTTCACCCAATCTTGATGAAACTTTCAGGTAATGATCAGTACACCAATCCCAATTGGCTCGCCAAATTTCGTTCTTCTAGATTAAACCGTTCGTTGGCAGTAACCGGTTTCATTTTGAGGTTTCCCTCTGTTTTCTCCTATAGGGATACATGTATTTGAAACTCTAAATCAAACACGGTTTGTGCTAGCTCTTTGAAACTTGACACAATAAAGCAGTTTCAAGTTCTATCTCTATGGTTTCGTTGCTGTTTATGTAGCCCTAAGCAGAGACTGGCGAGAATCACTTTCATGGAAAGGGCCTGCCAAGCTTCCAAAAAACTACGAGTTGCCAGAAATCTCAGCACACACTTTTTCACCCAATCCTGATGAAACTTTCAGGTAATGATCAGTACACCAATCCCACTTGGCTCGCCAAATTTCGTTCTTCTAGGTTAAACCGTTCGTTGGCAGTAACCGGTTTCATTTTGAGGTTTCACTCTGTTTTCTCCTTTAGGGATACATGTATTTGGAACTCTAAATCAAACACGGTTTGTGCTAGCTCTTTGAAACTTGACACAATAAAGCAGTTTCAAGTTCTATCTCTATGGTTTGTTTGCTGTTGATGTAGCCCTAAGCAGAGACTGGCGAGAATCACTTTCATGGACAGGGCCTGCCAAGCTTCCAAAAAACTACGAGTTGCCAGAAATCTCAGCACACCCTTTTTCACCCAATCTTGATGAAACTTTCAAGTAATGATCAGTACACCAATCCCACTTGGCTCGCCAAATTTCGTTCTTCTAGGTTAAACCGTTCGTTGGCAGTAACCGGTTTCATTTTGAGGTTTCACTCTGTTTTCTTCTATAGGGATACATGTATTTGGAACTCTAAATCAAACACAGTTTGTGCTAGCTCTTTGAAACTTGACACAATAAAGCAGTTTCAAGTTCTATCTCTATGGTTTGTTTGCTGTTGATGTAGCCCTATGCAGAGACTGGCGAGAATCACTTCCATGGAAAGGACCTGCCAAGCTTCCAAAAAACTACGAGTTGCCAGAAATCTCAGCACAATCTTTTTCACCCAATCTTGATGAAACTTTCAGGTAGTGATCAGTACACCAATGCCACTTGGCTCGCCAAATTTCGTTCTTCTAGGTTAAACCGTTCGTTGGCAGTAACCGGTTTAATTTTGAGGTTTCACTCTGTTTTCTCCTATAGGGATACATGTATTTGGAATTCTAAATCAAACACGGTTTGTGCTAGCTCTTTGAAACTTGACACAATAAAGCAGTTTCAAGTTCTATCTCCATGGTTTGTTTGCTGTTGATGTAGCCCTAAGCAGAGACTGGCGAGAGTAACTTTCATGGAAAGAGCCTGCCAAGCTTCCAAAAAACTACGAGTTGCCTGAAATCTCAGCACACAATTTTTCACCCAATCTTGATGAAACTTTCAGGTAATGATCAGTACACCAATCCCACTTGGCTCGCCAAATTTCGTTCTTCTAGGTTAAACCGTTCGTTGGCAGCAACTGGTTTTATTTTGAGGTTTCACTCTGTTTTATCCTATAGGGATACATGTATTTGGAACTCTAAATCAAACACGGTTTGTGCTAGCTCTTTGAAACGTGACACAATAAAGCAGTTTCAAGTTCTATCTCTATGGTTTGTTTGCTGTTGATGTAGCCCTAAGCAGAGACTGGCGAGAGTCACTTTCATAGAAAGGGCCTGCCAAGCTTCCAAAAAACTACGAGTTGCCTGAAATCTCAGCACACACTTTTTCACCCAATCTTGATGAAACTTTCAGGTAATGATCAGTACACCAATCCCACATGGCTCGCCAAATTTCATTCTTCTAGGTTAAACCGTTCGTTGGCAACAACCGGTTTCATTTTGAGGTTTCACTCTGTTTTCTCCTATAGGGATACATGTATTTGGAACTCTAAATCAAACACGGTTTGTGCTAGCTCTTTGAAACTTGACACAATAAAGCAGTTTCAAGTTCTATCTCTATGGTTTGTTTGCTGTTGATGTAGCCCTAAGCAGAGACTGGCGAGAATCACTTTCATAAAAAGGGCCTGCCAAGATTCCAAAAAACTACGAGTTGCCTGAAATCTCAGCACACCCTATTTCACCCAATCTTGATGAAACTTTCAGGTAATGATCAGTACACCAATCCCACTTTGCTCGCCAAATTTCGTTCTTCTAGGTTAAACCGTTCGTTGGCAGTAACCGGTTTCATTTTGAGGTTTCACTCTGTTTTCTCCTATAGGGATACATGTATTTGGAACTCTAAATCAAACATGGTTTGTGCTAGCTCTTTGAAACTTGACACAATAAAGCAGTTTCAAGTTCTATCTCTATGGTTTGTTTGCTGTTGATGCAGCCCTAAGCAGAGACTGGCGAGAATCACTTTCATGGAAAGGGCCTGCCAAGCTTCCAAAAAACTACGAGTTGCCTGAAATCTCAGCACACCCTTTTTCACCCAATGTTGATGAAACTTTCAGGTAATGATCAGTACACCAATCCCACTTGGCTCGCCAAATTTCTTTCTTCTAGGTTAAAACGTTCGTTGGCAGTAACCGGTTTCATTTTGAGGTTTCACTCTGTTTTCTCCTATAGGGATACATGTATTTGGAACTCTAAATCAAACACGGTTTGTGCTAGCTCTTTGAAACTTGACACAATAAAGCATTTTCAAGTTCTATCTCTATGGTTTGTTTGCTGTTGATGTAGCCCTAAGCAGAGACTGGCGAGATTCACTTTCATAAAAAGGGCCTGCCAAGATTCCAAAAAACTACGAGTTGCCTGAAATCTCAGCACACCCTATTTCACCCAATCTTGATGAAACTTTCAGGTAATGATCAGTACACCAATCCCACTTGGCTCGCCAAATTTCGTTCTTCTAGGTTAAACCGTTCGTTGGCAACAACCGGTTTCATTTTGAGGTTTCACTCTGTTTTCTCCTATAGGGATACATGTATTTGGAACTCTAAATCAAACACGGTTTGTGCTAGCTCTTTGAAACTTGACACAATAAAGCAGTTTCAAGTTCTATCTCTATGGTTTGTTTGCTGTTGATGTAGCCCTAAGCAGAGACAGGCGAGAATCACTTTCATGGAAAGGGCCTGCCAAGATTCCAAAAAACTACGAGTTGCCTGAAATCTCAGCACATCCATTTTCACCCAATGTTGATGAAACTTTCAGGTAATGATCAGTACACCAATCCCACTTGGCTCGCCAAATTTCGTTCTTCTAGGTTAAACCGTTCGTTGGCAACAACCGGTTTCATTTTGAGGTTTCACTCTGTTTTCTCCTATAGGGATACATGTATTTGGAACTCTAAATCAAACACGGTTTGTGCTAGCTCTTTGAAACTTGACACAATAAAGCAGCTTCAAGTTCTATCTCTATGGTTTGTTTGCTGTTGATGTAGCCCTAAGCAGAGACTGGCGAGAATCACTTTCATGGAAAGGGCCTGCCAAGCTTCCAAAAAACTACGAGTTGCCTGAAATCTCAGCACACCCTTTTTCACCCAATGTTGATGAAACTTTCAGGTAATGATCAGTACACCTATCCCACTTGGCTCGCCAAACTTCGTTCTTCTATGTTAAACCGTTCGTTGGCAGTACCCGGTTTCATTTTGAGGTTTCACTCTGTTTTCTCCTATAGGGATACATGTATTTGAAACTCTAAATCAAACACGGTTTGTGCTAGCTCTTTGAAACTTGACACAATAAAGCAGTTTCAAGTTCTATCTCTATGGTTTGTTTGCTGTTGATGTAGCCCTAAGCAGAGACTGGCGAGAATCACTTTCATGGAAAGGGCCTGCCAAGCTTCCAAAAAACTACGAGTTGCCTGAAATCTCAGCACACCCTTTTTCACCCAATCTTGATGAAACTTTCAGGTAATGATCAGTACACCAATCCCACTTGGCTCGCCAAATTTCGTTCTTCTAGGTTAAAACGTTCGTTGGCAGTAACCGGTTTAATTTGAGGTTTCACTCTGTTTTCTCCTATAGGGATACATGTATTTGGAACTCTAAATCAAACACGGTTTGTGTTAGCTCTTTGAAACTTGACACAATAAAGCAGTTTCAAGTTCTATCTCTATGGTTTGTTTGCTGTTGATGTAGCCCTAAGCAGAGACAGGCGAGAATCACTTTCATGGAAAGGGCCTGCCAAGCTTCCAAAAAACTACGAGTTGCCTGAAATCTCAGCACACCCTTTTTCACCCAATCTTGATGAAACTTTCAGGTAATGATCAGTACACCAATCCCACTTGGCTCGCCAAATTTCGTTCTTCTAGGTTAAACCGTTCGTTGGCAGTAACCGGTTTCATTTTGAGGTTTCACTCTGTTTTCTCCTATAGGGATACATGTATTTGGAACTCCAAATCAAACACGGTTTGTGCTAGCTCTTTGAAACTTGACACAATAAAGCAGTTTCAAGTTCTATCTCTATGGTTTGTTTGCTGTTGATGTAGCCCTAAGCAGAGAATGGCAAGAATCACTTTCATGGAAAGGGCCTGCCAAGCTTCCAAAAAACTACGAGTTGCCTGAAATCTCAGCAAACCCTTTTTCACCCAATCTTGATGAAACTTTCAGGTAATGATCAGTACACCAATCCCACTTGGCTCGCCAAATTTCCTTCTTCTAGGTTAAACCGTTCGTTGGCAGTAACCGGTTTCATTTTGAGGTTTCACTCTGTTTTCTCCTATAGCGATACATGTATTTGGAACTCTAAATCAAATACGGTTTGTGCTAGCTCTTTGAAACTTGACACAATAAAGCAGTTTCAAGTTATATCTCTATGGTTTGTTTGCTGTTGATGTAGCCCTAAGCAGAGACTGGCGAGAATCACTTTCAAGGAAAGGGCCTGCCAAGCTTCCAAAAAACTACAAGTTGCCTGAAATCTCAGCACACCCTTTTTCACCCAATCTTGATGAAACTTTCAGGTAATGATCAGTACACCAATCCCACTTGGCTCGCCAAATTTCGTTCTTCTAGGTTAAACCGTTCCTTGGCAGTACCCGGTTTCATTTTGAGGTTTCACTCTGTTTTCTCCTATAGGGATACATGTATTTGGAACTCTAAATCAAACACGGTTTGTGCTAGCTCTTTGAAACTTGACACAATAAAGCAGTTTCAAGTTCTATCTCTATGGTTTGTATGCTGTTGATGTAGCCCTAAGCAGAGACTGGCGAGAATCACTTTCATGGAAAGGGCCTGCCAAGCTTCCAAAAAACTACGAGTTGACAGAAATCTCAGCACACACTTTTTCACCCAATCTTGATGAAACTTTCAGGTAATGATCAGTACACCAATCCCACTTGGCTCGCCGAATTTCGTTCTTCTAGTTTAAACCGTTCGTTGGCAGTAACCGGTTTCATTTAGAGGTTTCACTCTGTTTTCTCCTATAGGGATACATGTATTTGGAACTCTAAATCAAACACGGTTTGTGCTAGCTCTTTGAAACTTGAAACAATAAAGCAGTTTCCAGTTCTATCTCTATGGTTTGTTTGCTGTTGATGTAGCCCTAAGCAGAGACTGGCGAGAATCACTTTCATGGAAAGGGCCTGCCAAGCTTCCAAAAACTCCGAGTTGCCTGAAATCTCAGCAAACACTTTTTCACCCAATCTTGATGAAACTTTCAGGTAATGATCAGTACACCAATCCCAATTGGCTCGCCAAATTTCGTTCTTCTAGATTAAACCGTTCGTTGGCAGTAACCGGTTTCATTTTGAGGTTTCACTCTGTTTTCTCCTATACGGATACATGTATTTGGAACTCTAAATCAAACACGGTTTGTGCTAGCTCTTTGAAACTTGACACAATAAAGCAGTTTCAAGTTCTATCTCAATAGTTTGTTTGCTGTTGATGTAGCCCTAAGCAGAGACTGGCGAGAATGACTTTCATGGAAAGGGCCTGCCAAGCTTCCAAAAAACTACGAGTTGCCTGAAATCTCAGCACACCCTTTTTCACCCAATGTTGATGAAACTTTCAGGTAATGATCAGTACACCAATCCCACTTGGCTCGCCAAATTTCGTTCTTCTAGGTTAAACCGTTCGTTGGCAGTACCCGGTTTCATTTTGAGGTTTCACTCTGTTTTCTCCTATAGGGATACATGTATTTGAAACTCTAAATCAAACACGGTTTGTGCTAGCTCTTTGAAACTTGACACAATAAAGCAGTTTCAAGTTCTATCTCTATGGTTTGTTTGCTGTTGATGTAGCCCTAAGCAGAGACTGGCGAGAATCACTTTCATGGAAAGGGCCTGCCAAGCTTCCAAAAAACTACGAGTTGCCTGAAATCTCAGCACACCCTTTTTCACCCAATCTTGATGAAACTTTCACGTAATGATCAGTACACCAATCCCACTTGGCTCGCCAAATTTCTTTCTTCTAGGTTAAAACGTTCGTTGGCAGTAACCGGTTTCATTTTGAGGTTTCACTCTGTTTTCTCCTATAGGGATACATGTATTTGGAACTCTAAATCAAACACGGTTTGTGCTAGCTCTTTGAAACTTGACACAATAAAGCATTTTCAAGTTCTATCTCTATGGTTTGTTTGCTGTTGATGTAGCCCTAAGCAGAGACTGGCGAGATTCACTTTCATAAAAAGGGCCTGCCAAGATTCCAAAAACTACGAGTTGCCTGAAATCTCAGCACACCCTATTTCACCCAATCTTGATGAAACTTTCAGGTAATGATCAGTACACCAATCCCACTTGGCTCGCCAAATTTCGTTCTTCTAGGTTAAACCGTTCGTTGGCAGTAACCGGTTTCATTTTGAGGTTTCACTCTGTTTTCTCCTATAGCGATACATGTATTTGGAACTCTAAATCAAATACGGTTTGTGCTAGCTCTTTGAAACTTGACACAATAAAGCAGTTTCAAGTTATATCTCTATGGTTTGTTTGCTGTTGATGTAGCCCTAAGCAGAGACTGGCGAGAATCACTTTCAAGGAAAGGGCCTGCCAAGCTTCCAAAAAACTACAAGTTGCCTGAAATCTCAGCACACCCTTTTTCACCCAATCTTGATGAAACTTTCAGGTAATGATCAGTACACCAATCCCACTTGGCTCGCCAAATTTCGTTCTTCTAGGTTAAACCGTTCCTTGGCAGTACCCGGTTTCATTTTGAGGTTTCACTCTGTTTTCTCCTATAGGGATACATGTATTTGGAACTCTAAATCAAACACGGTTTGTGCTAGCTCTTTGAAACTTGACACAATAAAGCAGTTTCAAGTTCTATCTCTATGGTTTGTATGCTGTTGATGTAGCCCTAAGCAGAGACTGGCGAGAATCACTTTAATGGAAAGGGCCTGCCAAGCTTCCAAAAAACTACGAGTTGACAGAAATCTCAGCACACACTTTTTCACCCAATCTTGATGAAACTTTCAGGTAATGATCAGTACACCAATCCCACTTGGCTCGCCGAATTTCGTTCTTCTAGTTTAAACCGTTCGTTGGCAGTAACCGGTTTCATTTAGAGGTTTCACTCTGTTTTCTCCTATAGGGATACATGTATTTGGAACTCTAAATCAAACACGGTTTGTGCTAGCTCTTTGAAACTTGAAACAATAAAGCAGTTTCCAGTTCTATCTCTATGGTTTGTTTGCTGTTGATGTAGCCCTAAGCAGAGACTGGCGAGAATCACTTTCATGGAAAGGGCCTGCCAAGCTTCCAAAAACTCCGAGTTGCCTGAAATCTCAGCAAACACTTTTTCACCCAATCTTGATGAAACTTTCAGGTAATGATCAGTACACCAATCCCAATTGGCTCGCCAAATTTCGTTCTTCTAGATTAAACCGTTCGTTGGCAGTAACCGGTTTCATTTTGAGGTTTCACTCTGTTTTCTCCTATACGGATACATGTATTTGGAACTCTAAATCAAACACGGTTTGTGCTAGCTCTTTGAAACTTGACACAATAAAGCAGTTTCAAGTTCTATCTCAATAGTTTGTTTGCTGTTGATGTAGCCCTAAGCAGAGACTGGCGAGAATGACTTTCATGGAAAGGGCCTGCCAAGCTTCCAAAAAACTACGAGTTGCCTGAAATCTCAGCACACCCTTTTTCACCCAATGTTGATGAAACTTTCAGGTAATGATCAGTACACCAATCCCACTTGGCTCGCCAAATTTCGTTCTTCTAGGTTAAACCGTTCGTTGGCAGTACCCGGTTTCATTTTGAGGTTTCACTCTGTTTTCTCCTATAGGGATACATGTATTTGAAACTCTAAATCAAACACGGTTTGTGCTAGCTCTTTGAAACTTGACACAATAAAGCAGTTTCAAGTTCTATCTCTATGGTTTGTTTGCTGTTGATGTAGCCCTAAGCAGAGACTGGCGAGAATCACTTTCATGGAAAGGGCCTGCCAAGCTTCCAAAAAACTACGAGTTGCCTGAAATCTCAGCACACCCTTTTTCACCCAATCTTGATGAAACTTTCACGTAATGATCAGTACACCAATCCCACTTGGCTCGCCAAATTTCTTTCTTCTAGGTTAAAACGTTCGTTGGCAGTAACCGGTTTCATTTTGAGGTTTCACTCTGTTTTCTCCTATAGGGATACATGTATTTGGAACTCTAAATCAAACACGGTTTGTGCTAGCTCTTTGAAACTTGACACAATAAAGCATTTTCAAGTTCTATCTCTATGGTTTGTTTGCTGTTGATGTAGCCCTAAGCAGAGGACTGGCGAGATTCACTTTCATAAAAAGGGCCTGCCAAGATTCCAAAAAACTACGAGTTGCCTGAAATCTCAGCACACCCTATTTCACCCAATCTTGATGAAACTTTCAGGTAATGATCAGTACACCAATCCCACTTGGCTCGCCAAATTTCGTTCTTCTAGGTTAAACCGTTCGTTGGCAGTAACCGGTTTCATTTTGAGGTTTCACTCTGTTTTCTCCTATAGGGATACATGTATTTGGAACTCCAAATCAAACACGGTTTGTGCTAGCTCTTTGAAACTTGACACAATAAAGCAGTTTCAAGTTCTATCTCTATGGTTTGTTTGCTGTTGATGTAGCCCTAAGCAGAGAATGGCAAGAATCACTTTCATGGAAAGGGCCTGCCAAGCTTCCAAAAAACTACGAGTTGCCTGAAATCTCAGCAAACCCTTTTTCACCCAATCTTGATGAAACTTTCAGGTAATGATCAGTACACCAATCCCACTTGGCTCGCCAAATTTCCTTCTTCTAGGTTAAACCGTTCGTTGGCAGTAACCGGTTTCATTTTGAGGTTTCACTCTGTTTTCTCCTATAGCGATACATGTATTTGGAACTCTAAATCATATACGGTTTGTGCTAGCTCTTTGAAACTTGACACAATAAAGCAGTTTCAAGTTATATCTCTATGGTTTGTTTGCTGTTGATGTAGCCCTAAGCAGAGACTGGCGAGAATCACTTTCAAGGAAAGGGCCTGCCAAGCTTCCAAAAAACTACAAGTTGCCTGAAATCTCAGCACACCCTTTTTCACCCAATCTTGATGAAACTTTCAGGTAATGATCAGTACACCAATCCCACTTGGCTCGCCAAATTTCGTTCTTCTAGGTTAAACCGTTCCTTGGCAGTACCCGGTTTCATTTTGAGGTTTCACTCTGTTTTCTCCTATAGGGATACATGTATTTGGAACTCTAAATCAAACACGGTTTGTGCTAGCTCTTTGAAACTTGAAACAATAAAGCAGTTTCCAGTTCTATCTCTATGGTTTGTTTGCTGTTGATGTAGCCCTAAGCAGAGACTGGCGAGAATCACTTTCATGGAAAGGGCCTGCCAAGCTTCCAAAAACTCCGAGTTGCCTGAAATCTCAGCAAACACTTTTTCACCCAATCTTGATGAAACTTTCAGGTAATGATCAGTACACCAATCCCAATTGGCTCGCCAAATTTCGTTCTTCTAGATTAAACCGTTCGTTGGCAGTAACCGGTTTCATTTTGAGGTTTCACTCTGTTTTCTCCTATACGGATACATGTATTTGGAACTCTAAATCAAACACGGTTTGTGCTAGCTCTTTGAAACTTGACACAATAAAGCAGTTTCAAGTTCTATCTCAATAGTTTGTTTGCTGTTGATGTAGCCCTAAGCAGAGACTGGCGAGAATGACTTTCATGGAAAGGGCCTGCCAAGCTTCCAAAAAACTACGAGTTGCCTGAAATCTCAGCACACCCTTTTTCACCCAATGTTGATGAAACTTTCAGGTAATGATCAGTACACCAATCCCACTTGGCTCGCCAAATTTCGTTCTTCTAGGTTAAACCGTTCGTTGGCAGTACCCGGTTTCATTTTGAGGTTTCACTCTGTTTTCTCCTATAGGGATACATGTATTTGAAACTCTAAATCAAACACGGTGTGTGCTAGCTCTTTGAAACTTGACACAATAAAGCAGTTTCAAGTTCTATCTCTATGGTTTGTTTGCTGTTGATGTAGCCCTAAGCAGAGACTGGCGAGAATCACTTTCATGGAAAGGCCTGCCAAGCTTCCAAAAAACTACGAGTTGCCTGAAATCTCAGCACACCCTTTTTCACCCAATCTTGATGAAACTTTCACGTAATGATCAGTACACCAATCCCACTTGGCTCGCCAAATTTCTTTCTTCTAGGTTAAAACGTTCGTTGGCAGTAACCGGTTTCATTTTGAGGTTTCACTCTGTTTTCTCCTATAGGGATACATGTATTTGGAACTCTAAATCAAACACGGTTTGTGCTAGCTCTTTGAAACTTGACACAATAAAGCATTTTCAAGTTCTATCTCTATGGTTTGTTTGCTGTTGATGTAGCCCTAAGCAGAGACTGGCGAGATTCACTTTCATAAAAAGGGCCTGCCAAGATTCCAAAAAACTACGAGTTGCCTGAAATCTCAGCACACCCTATTTCACCCAATCTTGATGAAACTTTCAGGTAATGATCAGTACACCAATCCCACTTGGCTCGCCAAATTTCGTTCTTCTAGGTTAAACCGTTCGTTGGCAAAAACCGGTTTCATTTTGAGGTTTCACTCTGTTTTCTCCTATAGGGATACATGTATTTGGAACTCTAAATCAAACACGGTTTGTGCTAGCTCTTTGAAACTTGACACAATAAAGCAGTTTCAAGTTCTATCTCTATGGTTTGTTTGCTGTTGATGTAGCCCTAAGCAGAGACAGGCGAGAATCACTTTCATGGAAAGGGCCTGCCAAGCTTCCAAAAAACTACGAGTTGCCTGAAATCTCAGCACACCCTTTTTCACCCAATCTTGATGAAACTTTCAGGTAATGATCAGTACACCAATCCCACTTGGCTCGCCAAATTTCGTTCTTCTAGGTTAAACCGTTCGTTGGCAGTAACCGGTTTCATTTTGAGGTTTCACTCTGTTTTCTCCTATAGGGATACATGTATTTGGAACTCCAAATCAAACACGGTTTGTGCTAGCTCTTTGAAACTTGACACAATAAAGCAGTTTCAAGTTCTATCTCTATGGTTTGTTTGCTGTTGATGTAGCCCTAAGCAGAGAATGGCAAGAATCACTTTCATGGAAAGGGCCTGCCAAGCTTCCAAAAAACTACGAGTTGCCTGAAATCTCAGCAAACCCTTTTTCACCCAATCTTGATGAAACTTTCAGGTAATGATCAGTACACCAATCCCACTTGGCTCGCCAAATTTCCTTCTTCTAGGTTAAACCGTTCGTTGGCAACAACCGGTTTCATTTTGAGGTTTCACTCTGTTTTCTCCTATAGGGATACATGTATTTGGAACTCTAAATCAAACACGGTTTGTGCTAGCTCTTTGAAACTTGACACAATAAAGCAGTTTCAAGTTCTATCTCTATGGTTTGTTTGCTGTTGATGTAGCCCTAAGCAGAGACAGGCGAGAATCACTTTCATGGAAAGGGCCTGCCAAGATTCCAAAAAACTACGAGTTGCCTGAAATCTCAGCACATCCATTTTCACCCAATGTTGATGAAACTTTCAGGTAATGATCAGTACCAATCCCACTTGGCTCGCCAAATTTCGTTCTTCTAGGTTAAACCGTTCGTTGGCAACAACCGGTTTCATTTTGAGGTTTCACTCTGTTTTCTCCTATAGGGATACATGTATTTGGAACTCTAAATCAAACACGGTTTGTGCTAGCTCTTTGAAACTTGACACAATAAAGCAGCTTCAAGTTCTATCTCTATGGTTTGTTTGCTGTTGATGTAGCCCTAAGCAGAGACTGGCGAGAATCACTTTCATGGAAAGGGCCTGCCAAGCTTCCAAAAAACTACGAGTTGCCTGAAATCTCAGCACACCCTTTTTCACCCAATGTTGATGAAACTTTCAGGTAATGATCAGTACACCTATCCCACTTGGCTCGCCAAACTTCGTTCTTCTATGTTAAACCGTTCGTTGGCAGTACCCGGTTTCATTTTGAGGTTTCACTCTGTTTTCTCCTATAGGGATACATGTATTTGAAACTCTAAATCAAACACGGTTTGTGCTAGCTCTTTGAAACTTGACACAATAAAGCAGTTTCAAGTTCTATCTCTATGGTTTGTTTGCTGTTGATGTAGCCCTAAGCAGAGACTGGCGAGAATCACTTTCATGGAAAGGGCCTGCCAAGCTTCCAAAAAACTACGAGTTGCCTGAAATCTCAGCACACCCTTTTTCACCCAATCTTGATGAAACTTTCAGGTAATGATCAGTACACCAATCCCACTTGGCTCGCCAAATTTCGTTCTTCTAGGTTAAAACGTTCGTTGGCAGTAACCGGTTTAATTTGAGGTTTCACTCTGTTTTCTCCTATAGGGATACATGTATTTGGAACTCTAAATCAAACACGGTTTGTGTTAGCTCTTTGAAACTTGACACAATAAAGCAGTTTCAAGTTCTATCTCTATGGTTTGTTTGCTGTTGATGTAGCCCTAAGCAGAGACAGGCGAGAATCACTTTCATGGAAAGGGCCTGCCAAGCTTCCAAAAAACTACGAGTTGCCTGAAATCTCAGCACACCCTTTTTCACCCAATCTTGATGAAACTTTCAGGTAATGATCAGTACACCAATCCCACTTGGCTCGCCAAATTTCGTTCTTCTAGGTTAAACCGTTCGTTGGCAGTAACCGGTTTCATTTTGAGGTTTCACTCTGTTTTCTCCTATAGGGATACATGTATTTGGAACTCCAAATCAAACACGGTTTGTGCTAGCTCTTTGAAACTTGACACAATAAAGCAGTTTCAAGTTCTATCTCTATGGTTTGTTTGCTGTTGATGTAGCCCTAAGCAGAGAATGGCAAGAATCACTTTCATGGAAAGGGCCTGCCAAGCTTCCAAAAAACTACGAGTTGCCTGAAATCTCAGCAAACCCTTTTTCACCCAATCTTGATGAAACTTTCAGGTAATGATCAGTACACCAATCCCACTTGGCTCGCCAAATTTCCTTCTTCTAGGTTAAACCGTTCGTTGGCAGTAACCGGTTTCATTTTGAGGTTTCACTCTGTTTTCTCCTATAGCGATACATGTATTTGGAACTCTAAATCAAATACGGTTTGTGCTAGCTCTTTGAAACTTGACACAATAAAGCAGTTTCAAGTTATATCTCTATGGTTTGTTTGCTGTTGATGTAGCCCTACGCAGAGACTGGCGAGAATCACTTTCAAGGAAAGGGCCTGCCAAGCTTCCAAAAACTACAAGTTGCCTGAAATCTCAGCACACCCTTTTTCACCCAATCTTGATGAAACTTTCAGGTAATGATCAGTACACCAATCCCACTTGGCTCGCCAAATTTCGTTCTTCTAGGTTAAACCGTTCCTTGGCAGTACCCGGTTTCATTTTGAGGTTTCACTCTGTTTTCTCCTATAGGGATACATGTATTTGGAACTCTAAATCAAACACGGTTTGTGCTAGCTCTTTGAAACTTGACACAATAAAGCAGTTTCAAGTTCTATCTCTATGGTTTGTATGCTGTTGATGTAGCCCTAAGCAGAGACTGGCGAGAATCACTTTCATGGAAAGGCCTGCCAAGCTTCCAAAAAACTACGAGTTGACAGAAATCTCAGCACACACTTTTTCACCCAATCTTGATGAAACTTTCAGGTAATGATCAGTACACCAATCCCACTTGGCTCGCCGAATTTCGTTCTTCTAGTTTAAACCGTTCGTTGGCAGTAACCGGTTTCATTTAGAGGTTTCACTCTGTTTTCTCCTATAGGGATACATGTATTTGGAACTCTAAATCAAACACGGTTTGTGCTAGCTCTTTGAAACTTGAAACAATAAAGCAGTTTCCAGTTCTATCTCTATGGTTTGTTTGCTGTTGATGTAGCCCTAAGCAGAGACTGGCGAGAATCACTTTCATGGAAAGGGCCTGCCAAGCTTCCAAAAACTCCGAGTTGCCTGAAATCTCAGCAAACACTTTTTCACCCAATCTTGATGAAACTTTCAGGTAATGATCAGTACACCAATCGCAATTGGCTCGCCAAATTTCGTTCTTCTAGATTAAACCGTTCGTTGGCAGTAACCGGTTTCATTTTGAGGTTTCACTCTGTTTTCTCCTATACGGATACATGTATTTGGAACTCTAAATCAAACACGGTTTGTGCTAGCTCTTTGAAACTTGACACAATAAAGCAGTTTCAAGTTCTATCTCAATAGTTTGTTTGCTGTTGATGTAGCCCTAAGCAGAGACTGGCGAGAATGACTTTCATGGAAAGGGCCTGCCAAGCTTCCAAAAAACTACGAGTTGCCTGAAATCTCAGCACACCCTTTTTCACCCAATGTTGATGAAACTTTCAGGTAATGATCAGTACACCAATCCCACTTGGCTCGCCAAATTTCGTTCTTCTAGGTTAAACCGTTCGTTGGCAGTACCCGGTTTCATTTTGAGGTTTCACTCTGTTTTCTCCTATAGGGATACATGTATTTGAAACTCTAAATCAAACACGGTTTGTGCTAGCTCTTTGAAACTTGACACAATAAAGCAGTTTCAAGTTCTATCTCTATGGTTTGTTTGCTGTTGATGTAGCCCTAAGCAGAGACTGGCGAGAATCACTTTCATGGAAAGGGCCTGCCAAGCTTCCAAAAAACTACGAGTTGCCTGAAATCTCAGCACACCCTTTTTCACCCAATCTTGATGAAACTTTCAGGTAATGATCAGTACACCAATCCCACTTGGCTCGCCAAATTTCGTTCTTCTAGGTTAAAACGTTCGTTGGCAGTAACCGGTTTCATTTTGAGGTTTCACTCTGTTTTCTCCTATAGGGATACATGTATTTGGAACTCTAAATCAAACACGGTTTGTGCTAGCTCTTTGAAACTTGACACAATAAAGCAGTTTCAAGTTCTATCTCTATGGTTTGTTTGCTGTTGATGTAGCCCTAAGCAGAGACAGGCGATAATCACTTTCAAGGAAAGGGCCTGCCAAGCTTCCAAAAAACTATGAGTTTCCTGAAATCTCAGCACACCCTTTTTCACCCAATGTTGATGAAACTTTCAGGTAATGATCAGTACACCAATCCCACTTGGCTCGCCAAATTTCGTTCTTCTAGGTTAAACCGTTCGTTGGCAGTAACCGGTTTCATTTTGAGGTTTCACTCTGTTTTCTCCTATAGGGATACATGTATTTGGAACTCTAAATCAAACACGGTTTGTGCTAGCTCTTTGAAACTTGACACAATAAAGCAGTTTCAAGTTCTATCTCAATAGTTTGTTTGCTGTTGATGTAGCCCTAAGCAGAGACTGGCGAGAATCACTTTCATGGAAAGGGCCTGCCAAGCTTCCAAAAAACTACGAGTTGCCTGAAATCTCAGCACACCCTTTTTCACACATTGTTGATGAAACTTTCAGGTAATGATCAGTACACCAATCCCACTTGGCTCGCCAAATTTCGTTCTTCTAGGTTAAACCATTCGTTGGCAGTACCCGGTTTCATTTTGAGGTTTCACTCTGTTTTCTCCTATAGGGATACATGTATTTGAAACTCTAAATCAAACACGGTTTGTGCTAGCTCTTTGAAACTTGACACAATAAAGCAGTTTCAAGTTCTATCTCTATGGTTTGTTTGCTGTTGATGTAGCCCTAAGCAGAGACAGGCGAGAATCACTTTCATGGAAAGGGCCTGCCAAGCTTCCAAAAAACTACGAGTTGCCTGAAATCTCAGCACACCCTTTTTCAACCAATGTTGATGAAACTTTCAGGTAATGATCAGTACACCAATCCCACTTGGCTCGCCAAATTTCGTTCTTCTAGGTTCAACCATTCGTTGGCAGTAACCGGTTTCATTTTGACGTTTCACTCTGTTTTCTCCTATAGGGATACATGTATTTGGAACTCTAAATCAAACACGGTTTGTGCTAGCTCTTTGAAACTTGACACAATAAAGCAGTTTCAAGTTCTATCTCTAGGGTTTGTTTGCTGTTGATGTAGCCCTAAGCAGAGACTGGCGAGAATCACTTTCATGGAAAGGGCCTGCCAAGCTTCCAAAAAACTACGAGTTGCCTGAGATCTAAGCAAACACTTTTTCACCCAATCTTGATGAAACTTTCAGGTAATGATCAGTACACCAATCCCACTTGGCTCGCCAAGTTTCGTTCTTCTTGGTTAAACCGTTCGTTGGCAGTAACCGGTTTCATTTTGAGGTTTCACTCTGTTTTCTCCTATAGGGATACATGTATTTGGAACTCTAAATCAAACACGGTTTGTGCTAGCTCTTTGAAACATGACACAATAAAGCAGTTTCAAGTTCTATCTCTATGGTTTGTTTGCTGTTGATGTAGCCCTAAGCAGAGACTGGCGAGAATCACTTTCATGGAAAGGGCCTGCCAAGCTTCCAAAAAACTACGAGTTGCCTGAAATCTCAGCACACCCTTTTTCACCCAATCTTGATGAAACTTTCAGGTAATGATCAGTACACCAATCCCACTTGGCTCGCCAAATTTCGTTCTTCTAGGTTAA
>NW_027523555.1:0-45448 GCF_052094955.1 Ictidomys tridecemlineatus
AGAAAACAGAGTGAAACCTCAAAATGAAACCAGTTACTGCAACCAACAGTTTAACCTAGAACAAGGAAATTTGGCAAGCCAAGTGGGATTGGTGTACTGATCATTACCTGAAAGTATCATCAAGATTGGTTGAAAAAGTGTTTGCTGAGATTTCAGGCAACTCGTAGTTTTTTGGAAGCTTGGCAGGCCCTTTCCATGAAAGTGATTCTCGCCAGTCTCTGCTTAGGGCTACATCAACAGCAAACAAACCATAGTGATAGAAGTTGAAACTGCTTTATTGTGTCAAGTTTCAAAGAGCTAGCACAAACCGTGTTTGATTTAGACTTCCAAATACATGTATCCCTATAGGAGAAAACAGAGTGAAACCTCAAAATGAAACCGGTTACTGCCAACGAACGGTTTAACCTAGAAGAACGAAATTTGGCGAGCCAAGTGGGATTCGTGTACTGATCATTACCTGAAAGTATAATCAAGATTGGGTGAAAAAGTGTTTGCTGAGATTTCAGGCAACTCGTAGTTTTTTGGAAGCTTGGCAGGCCCTTTCCATGAAAGTGATTCTCGCCAGTCTCTGCTTAGGGCTACATCAACAGCAAACAAACCATAGAGATAGAACTTGAAACTGCTTTATTGTGTCAAGTTTCAAAGAGCTAGCACAATCCGTGTTTGATTTAGAGTTCCAAATACATGTATCCCTATAGGAGAAAACAGAGTGAAACCTCAAAATGAAACCGGTTACTGCCAACGAACGGTTTAACCTAGAAGAACGAAATTTGGCGAGCCAAGTGGGAATGGTGTACTGATCATTACCTGAAAGTTTCATCAAGATTGGGTGAAAAAGTGTTTGCTGAGATTTCAGGCAACTCGTAGTTTTTTGGAAGCTTGGCAGGCCCTTTCCATGAAAGTGATTCTCGCCAGTCTCTGCTTAGGGCTACATCAACAGCAAACAAACCATAGAGATAGAACTTGAAACTGCTTTATTGTGTCAAGTTTCAAAGAGCTAGCACAAACCGTGTTTGATTTAGAGTTCCAAATACATGTATCCCTATATGAGAAAACAGAGTGAAACCTCAAAATGAAACCGGTTACTGCCAACGAACGGTTTAACCTAGAAGAACGAAATTTGGCGAGCCAAGTGGGATTGGTGTACTGATCATTACCTGATAGTGTCATCAAGATTGGGTGAAAAAGTGTTTGCTGAGATTTCAGGCAACTCGTAGTTTTTTGGAAGCTTGGCAGGCCATTTCGATGAAAGTGATTTTCGCCAGTCTCTGCTTAGGGCTACTTCAACAGCAAACAAACCATAGAGATAGAACTTGAAACTACTTTATTGTGTCAAATTTCAAAGAGCTAGCATAAACCGTGTTTGATTTAGAGTTCGAAATACATGTATCCCTATAGGAGAAAACAGAGTGAAACCTCAAAATGAAACCGGTTACTGCCAACGAACTGTTTAACCTAGAAGAACGAAATTTGGCGAGCCAAGTGGGATTGGTGTCCTGATCATTACCTGAAAGTTTCATCAAGATTGGGTGAAAAAGTGTTTGCTGAGATTTCAGGCAACTCGAAGTTTTTTGGAAGCTTGGCAGGCCCTTTCCATGAAAGTGATTCTCGCCATTCTGTGCTTATGGCTACATCAACAGCAAACAAACCATAGAGATAGAACTTGAAACTGCTTTATAGTGTCAAGTTTCAAAGAGCTAGCACAAACCATGTTTGATTTAGAGTTCCAAATACATGTATCCCTATAGGAGAAAACAGAGTGAAACCTCAAAATGAAACCGGTTACTGCCAACGAACGGTTTAACCTAGAAGAACGAAATTTGGCGAGCCAAGTGGGATTGGTGTACTGATCATTACCTGAAAGTTTCATCAAGATTGGGTGAAAAAGTGTTTGCTGAGATTTCAGGCAACTCGTAGTTTTTTGTAAGCTTGGCAGGCCCTTTCCATGAAAGTGATTCTCGCCAGTCTCTGCTTAGGGCTACATCAACAGCAAACAAACCATAGAGATAGAACTTGAAACTGCTTTATTGTGTCAAGTTTCAAAGAGCTAGCACAAACCGTGTTTGATTTAGAGTTCCAAATACATGTATCCCTATATGAGAAAACAGAGTGAAACCTCAAAATGAAACCGGTTACTGCCAACGAACGGTTTAACCTAGAAGAACGAAATTTGGCGAGCCAAGTGGGATTGGTGTACTGATCATTACCTGAAAGTTTCATCAAGATTGGGTGAAAAAGTGTTTGCTGAGATTTCAGGCAACTCGTAGTTTTTTGGAAGCTTGGCAGGCCATTTCGATGAAAGTGATTTTCGCCAGTCTCTGCTTAGGGCTACTTCAACAGCAAACAAACCATAGAGATAGAACTTGAAACTACTTTATTGTGTCAAGTTTCAAAGAGCTAGCATAAACCGTGTTTGATTTAGAGTTCGAAATACATGTATCCCTATAGGAGAAAACAGAGTGAAACCTCAAAATGAAACCGGTTACTGCCAACGAACTGTTTAACCTAGAAGAACGAAATTTGGCAAGCCAAGTGGGATTGGTGTCCTGATCATTACCTGAAAGTATCATCAAGATTGGGTGAAAAAGTGTTTGCTGAGATTTTAGGCAACTCGAAGTTTTTTGGAAGCTTGGCAGGCCCTTTCCATGAAAGTGATTCTTGCCAGTCTGTGCTTAGGGCTACATCAACAGCAAACAAACCATAGAGATAGAACTTGAAACTGCTTTATTGTGTCAAGTTTCAAAGAGCTAGCACAAACCGTGTTTGATTTAGAGTTCCAAATACATGTATCCCTATAGGAGAAAACAGAGTGAAACCTCAAAATGAAACCGGTTACTGCCAACCAACGGTTTAACCTAGAATAACGAAATTTGGCGAGCCAAGTGGGATTCGTGTACTGATCATTACCTGAAAGTTTCATCAAGATTGGGTGAAAAAGTGTTTGCTGAGATTTCAGGCAACTCGTAGTTTTTTGGAAGCTTGGCAGGCCCTTTCCATGAAAGTGATTCTCGCCAGTCTCTGCTTAGGGCTACATCAACAGCAAACAAACCATAGAGATAGAACTTGAAACTGCTTTATTGTGTCAAGTTTCAAAGAGCTAGCACAAACCGAGTTTGATTTAGACTTCCAAATACATGTATCCCTATAGGAGAAAACACAGTGAAACCTCAAAATGAAACCGGTTACTGACAACGAATGGTTTAACCTAGAAGAACGAAATTTGGCGAGCCAAGTGGGATTGGTGTACTGATCATTATCTGAAAGTATCATCAAGATTGGGAGAAAAAGTGTTTGCTGAGATTTCAGGCAACTCGTAGTTTTTTGGAATCTTGGCAGGCCATTTCCATGAAAGTGATTTTCGCCAGTCTCTGCTTAGGGCTACATCAACAGCAAACAAACCATAGAGATAGAACTTGAAACTACTTTATTGTGTCAAGTTTCAAAGAGCTAGCATAAACCGTGTTTGATTTAGAGTTCCAAATACATGTATCCCTATAGGAGAAAACAGAGTGAAACCTCAAAATGAAAACGGTTACTGCTAACGAACGGTTTAACCTAGAAGAACAAAATTTGGCGAGCCAAGTGGGATTGGTGTACTGATCATTACCTGAAAGTTTCATCAAGATTGGGTGAAAAAGTGTTTGCTGAGATTTCAGGCAACTCGAAGTTTTTTGGAAGCTTGGCAGGCCCTTTCCATGAAAGTGATTCTTGCCAGTCTGTGCTTAGGGCTACATCAACAGCAAACAAACCATAGAGATAGAACTTGAAACTGCTTTATTGTGTCAAGTTTCAAAGAGCTAGCACAAACCGTGTTTGATTTAGAGTTCCAAATACATGTATCCCTATAGGAGAAAACAGAGTGAAACCTCAAAATGAAACCGGTTACTGCAACCAACAGTTTAACCTAGAACAATGAAATTTGGCGAGCCAAGTGGGATTGGTGTACTGATCATTACCTGAAAGTATCATCAAGATTGGGTGAAAAAGTGTTTGCTGAGATTACAGGCAACTCGTAGTTTTTTGGAAGCTTGGCAGGCCCTTTCCATGAAAGTGATTCTCGCCAGTCTCTGTTTAGGGCTACATCAACAGCAAACAAACCATAGAGATAGAACTTGAAACTGCTTTATTGTGTCAAGTTTCAAAGAGCTAGCACAAACCGTGTTTGATTTAGAGTTCCAAATACATGTATCCCTATAGGAGAAAACAGAGTGAAACCTCAAAATTAAACCGGTTACTGCCAACGAACGGTTTAACCTAGAAGAACGAAATTTGGCGAGCCAAGTGGGATTGGTGTACTGATCATTACCTGAAAGTTTCATCAAGATTGGGTGAAAAAGTGTTTGCTGAGATTTCAGGAAACTCGTAGTTTTTTGGAAGCTTGGCAGGCCCTTTCTATGAAAGTGATTCTCGCCAGTCTCTGCTTAGTGCTACATCAACAGCAAACAAACCATAGAGATAGAACTTGAAACTGCTTTATTGTGTCAAGTTTCAAAGAGCTAGCACAAACCGTGTTTGATTTAGAGTTATAAATACATGTATCCCTATAGGAGAAAACAGAGTGAAACCTCAAAATGAAACCGGTTACTGCCAACGAACGGATTAACCTAGAACAACGAAATTTGGCAAGCCAAGTGGGATTCGTGTACTGATCATTACCTGAAAGTATCATCAAGATTGGGTGAAAAAGTGTTTGCTGAGATTTCAGGCAACTCGTAGTTTTTTGGAAGCTTGGCAGGCCATTTCCATGAAAGTGATTCTCGTCAGTCTCTGCTTAGGGCTACATCAACAGCAAACAAACCATAGAGATAGAACTTGAAACTGCTTTATTGTGTCAAGTTTCAAAGAGCTAGCACAAACCGTGTTTGATTTAGAGTTCCAAATACATGTATCCCTATAGGAGAAAACAGAGTGAAACCTCAAAATGAAACCGGTTACTGCCAACGAATGGTTTAACCTAGAACAACGAAATTTGGCGAGCCAAGTGGGATTGGTGTACTGATCATTACCTGAAAGTATCATCAAGATTGGTTGAAAAAGTGTTTGCTGAGATTTCAGGCAACTCGTAGTTTTTAGGAAGCTTGGCAGTCCCTTTCCATGAAAGTGATTCTCGCCAGTCTCTGCTTAGGGCTACATCAACAGCAAACAAACCATAGAGATAGAACTTGAAACTGCTTTATTGTGTCAAGTTTCAAAAAGCTAGCACAAACCGTGTTTGATTTAGAGTTCCAAATACATGTATCCCTATAGGAGAAAACAGAGTGAAACTTCAAAATGAAAACGGTTACTGGAAACGAACGGTTTAACCTAGAAGAACGAAATTTGGCGAGCCAAGTGGGATTGGTGTACTGATCATTACCTGAAAGTATCATCAAGATTGGGTGAAAAAGTGTTTGCTGAGATTTCAGGCAACTCGTAGTTTTTTGGAAGCTTGGCAGGCCCTTTCCATGAAAGTGATTCTCGCCAGTCTCTGCTTAGGGCTACATCAACAGCAAACAAACCATAGAGATAGAACTTGAAACTGCTTTATTGTGTCAAGTTTCAAAGAGCTAGCATAAACCGTGTTTGATTTAGAGTTCCAAATACATGTATCCCTATAGGAGAAAACAGAGTGAAACCTCAAAATGAAACCGGTTACTGCCAACGAACGGTTTAACCTAGAAGAACCAAATTTGGCGAGCCAAGTGGGATTGGAGTACTGATCATTACCTGAAAGTATCATCAAGATTGGGTGAAAAAGTGTTTGCTGAGATTTCAGGCAACTCGTAGTTTTTTAGAAGCTTGGCAGGCCCTTTCCATGAAAGTGATTCTCGACAGTCTCTGCTTAGGGCTACATCAACAGCAAACAAACCATAGAGATAGAACTTGAAACTGCTTTATTGTGGCAAGTTTCAAAGAGCTAGCATAAACCGTGTTTGATTTAGAGTTCCAAATACATGTATCCCTATAGGAGAAAACAGAGTGAAACCTCAAAATGAAACCGGTTACTGCCAACGAACGGTTTAACCTAGAAGAACGAAATTTGGCGAGCCAAGTGGGATTGGTGTACTGATCATTACCTGAAAGTTTCATCAAGATTGGGTGAAAAAGTGTGTGCTGAGATTTCAGGCAACTCGTAGTTTTTTGGAAGCTTGGCAGGCCCTTTCCATGAAAGTGATTCTCGCCAGTCTCTGCTTAGGGCTATATCAACAGCAAACAAACCATAGAGATAGAACTTTAAACTGCTTTATTGTGTCAAGTTTCAAAGAGCTAGCACAAACCGTGTTTGATTTAGAGTTCCAAATACATGTATCCCTATAGGAGAAAACAGAGTGAAACCTCAAAATGAAACCGGTTACTGCCAACGAACGGTTTAACCTAGAACAACGAAATTTGGCGAGCCAAGTGGGATTGGTGTACTGATCATTACCTGAAAGTATCATCAAGATTGGTTGAAAAAGTGTTTGCTGACATTTCAGGCAACTCGTAGTTTTTTGGAAGCTTGGCAGTCCCTTTCCATGAAAGTGATTCTCGCCAGTCTCTGCTTAGGGCTACATCAACAGCAAACAAACCATAGAGATAGAACTTGAAACTGCTTTATTGTGTCAAGTTTCAAAAAGCTAGCAAAAACCGTGTTTGATTTAGAGTTCCAAATACATGTATCCCTATAGGAGAAAACAGAGTGAAACTTCAAAATGAAAACGGTTACTGCAAACGAACGGTTTAACCTAGAAGAACGAAATTTGGCGAGCCAAGTGGGATTGGTGTACTGATCATTACCTGAAAGTATCATCAAGATTGGGTGAAAAAGTGTTTGCTGAGATTTCAGGCAACTCGTAGTTTTTTGGAAGCTTGGCAGGCCCTTTCCATGAAAGTGATTCTCGCCAGTCTCTGCTTAGGGCTACATCAACAGCAAACAAACCATAGAGATAGAACTTGAAACTGCTTTATTGTGTCAAGTTTCAAAGAGCTAGCACAAACCGTGTTTGATTTAGAGTTCCAAATACATGTATCCCTATAGGAGAAAAAAGAGTGAAACCTCAAAATGAAACCGGTTACTGCCAACGAACGGTTTAACCTAGAAGAACGAAATTTGGCGAGCCAAGTGGGATTGGTGTACTGATCATTACCTGAAAGTTTCATCAAGATTGGGTGAAAAAGTGTTTGCTGAGATTTCAGGAAACTCGTAGTTTTTTGGAAGCTTGGCAGGCCCTTTCCATGAAAGTGATTCTCGCCAGTCTCTGCTTAGGGCTACATCAACAGCAAACAAACCATAGAGATAGAACTTGAAACTGCTTTATTGTGTCAATTTCAAAGAGCTAGCACAAACCCTGTTTGATTTAGAGTTCCAAATACATGTATCCCTATAGGAGAAAACAGAGTGAAACCTCAAAATGAAACCGGTTACTGCCAACGAACGGTTTAACCTAGAACAATGAAATTTGGCGAGCCAAGTGGGATTCGTGTACTGATCATTACCTGAAAGTATCATCAAGATTGGGTGAAAAAGTGTTTGCTGAGATTTCAGGCAACTCGTAGTTTTTTGGAAGCTTGGCAGGCCCTTTCCATGAAAGTGATTCTCGCCAGTCTCTGCTTAGGGCTACATCAACAGCAAACAAACCATAGAGATAGAACTTGAAACTGCTTTATTGTGTCAAGTTTCAAAGAGCTAGCACAAACCGTGTTTGATTTAGAGTTCCAAATACATGTATCCCTATAGGAGAAAACAGAGTGAAACCTCAAAATGAAACCGGTTACTGCCAACGAACGGTTCAACCTAGAAGAACGAAATTTGGCGAGCCAAGTGGGATTGGTGTACTGATCATTACCTGAAAGTTTCATCAAGATTGGGTGAAAAAGTGTTTGCTGAGATTTCAGGCAACTCGTAGTTTTTTGGAACTTTGGCAGGCCCTTTCCATGAAAGTGATTCTCGCCAGTCTCTGCTTAGGGCTACATCAACAGCAAACAAACCATAGAGATAGAACTTGAAACTGCTTTATTGTGTCAAGTTTCAAAGAGCTAGCACAAACCGTGTTTGATTTAGAGTTCCAAATACATGTATCCCTATAGGAGAAAACAGAGTGAAACCTCAAAATGAAACCGGTTACTGCCAACGAACGGTTTAACCTAGAAGAACGAAATTTGGCGAGCCAAGTGGGATTGGTGTACTGTTCATTACCTGAAAGTTTCATCAAGATTGGGTGAAAAAGTTTTTGCTGAGATTTCAGGCAACTCGAAGTTTTTTTGAAGCTTGGCAGGCCCTTTCCATGAAAGTGATTCTCGACAGTCTCTGCTTAGGGCTACATCAACAGCAAACAAACCATAGAGATAGAACTTGAAACTGCTTTATTGTGTCAAGTTTCAAAGAGCTAGCACAAACCGTGTTTGATTTAGAGTTCCAAATACATGTATCCCTATAGGAGAAAACAGAGTGAAACCTCAAAATGAAACCGGTTACTGCCAACGAACGGTTTAACCTAGAACAACGAAATTTGGCGAGCCAAGTGGGATTCGTGTACTGATCATTACCTGAAAGTATCATCAAGATTGGGTGAAAAAGTGTTTGCTGAGATTTCAGGCAACTCGTAGTTTTTTGGAAGCTTGGCAGGCCCTTTCCATGAAAGTGATTCTCGCCAGTCTCTGCTTAGGGCTACATCAACAGCAAACAAACCATAGAGATAGAACTTGAAACTGCTTTATTGTGTCAAGTTTCAAAGAGCTAGCACAAACCGTGTTTGATTTAGAGTTCCAAA
Source organism: Ictidomys tridecemlineatus (assembly GCF_052094955.1). Lineage (NCBI taxonomy): Eukaryota > Metazoa > Chordata > Mammalia > Rodentia > Sciuridae > Ictidomys > Ictidomys tridecemlineatus. Next base: position 8,730 of record NW_027523555.1, read on the forward strand.
TACATGTATCCCTATAGGAGAAAACAGAGTGAAACCTCAAAATGAAACCGGTTACTGCCAACGAACGGTTCAACCTAGAAGAACGAAATTTGGCGAGCCAAGTGGGATTGGTGTACTGATCATTACCTGAAAGTTTCATCAAGATTGGGTGAAAAAGTGTTTGCTGAGATTTCAGGCAACTCGTAGTTTTTTGGAACTTTGGCAGGCCCTTTCCATGAAAGTGATTCTCGCCAGTCTCTGCTTAGGGCTACATCAACAGCAAACAAACCATAGAGATAGAACTTGAAACTGCTTTATTGTGTCAAGTTTCAAAGAGCTAGCACAAACCGTGTTTGATTTAGAGTTCCAAATACATGTATCCCTATAGGAGAAAACAGAGTGAAACCTCAAAATGAAACCGGTTACTGCCAACGAACGGTTTAACCTAGAAGAACGAAATTTGGCGAGCCAAGTGGGATTGGTGTACTGTTCATTACCTGAAAGTTTCATCAAGATTGGGTGAAAAAGTGTTTGCTGAGATTTCAGGCAACTCGAAGTTTTTTTGAAGCTTGGCAGGCCCTTTCCATGAAAGTGATTCTCGACAGTCTCTGCTTAGGGCTACATCAACAGCAAACAAACCATAGAGATAGAACTTGAAACTGCTTCATTGTGTCAAGTTTCAAAGAGCTAGCACAAACCGTGTTTGATTTAGAGTTCCAAATACATGTATCCCTATAGGAGAAAACACAGTGAAACCTCAAAATGAAACCGGTTACTGACAACGAACTGTTTAACCTAGAAGAACGAAATTTGGCGAGCCAAGTGGGATTGGTGTCCTGATCATTACCTGAAAGTATCATCAAGATTGGGTGAAAAAGTGTTTGCTGAGATTTCAGGCAACTCGTAGTTTTTTGGAAGCTTGGCAGGCCCTTTCCATGAAAGTGATTCTCGCCAGTCTCTCCTTAGGGCTACATCAACAGCAAACAAACCATAGAGATAGAACTTGAAACTGCTTTATTGTGTCAAGTTTCAAAGAGCTAGCACAAACCGTGTTTGATTTAGAGTTCCAAATACATGTATCCCTATAGGAGAAAACAGAGTGAAACCTCAAAATGAAACCGGTTACTGCCAACGAACGGTTCAACCTAGAAGAACGAAATTTGGCGAGCCAAGTGGGATTGGTGTACTGATCATTACCTGAAAGTTTCATCAAGATTGGGTGAAAAAGTGTTTGCTGAGATTTCAGGCAACTCGTAGTTTTTTGGAACTTTGGCAGGCCCTTTCCATGAAAGTGATTCTCGCCAGTCTCTGCTTAGGGCTACATCAACAGCAAACAAACCATAGAGATAGAACTTGAAACTGCTTTATTGTGTCAAGTTTCAAAGAGCTAGCACAAACCGTGTTTGATTTAGAGTTCCAAATACATGTATCCCTATAGGAGAAAACAGAGTGAAACCTCAAAATGAAACCGGTTACTGCCAACGAACGGTTTAACCTAGAAGAACGAAATTTGGCGAGCCAAGTGGGATTGGTGTACTGTTCATTACCTGAAAGTTTCATCAACATTGGGTGAAAAAGTGTTTGCTGAGATTTCAGGCAACTCGAAGTTTTTTGGAAGCTTGGCAGGCCCTTTCCATGAAAGTGATTCTCGACAGTCTCTGCTTAGGGCTACATCAACAGCAAACAAACCATAGATATAGAACTTGAAACTGCTTCATTGTGTCAAGTTTCAAAGAGCTAGCACAAACCGTGTTTGATTTAGAGTTCCAAATACATGTATCCCTATAGGAGAAAACACAGTGAAACCTCAAAATGAAACCGGTTACTGACAACGAACTGTTTAACCTAGAAGAACGAAATTTGGCGAGCCAAGTGGGATTGGTGTCCTGATCATTACCTGAAAGTATCATCAAGATTGGGTGAAAAAGTGTTTGCTGAGATTTCAGGCAACTCGTAGTTTTTTGGAAGCTTGGCAGGCCCTTTCCATGAAAGTGATTCTCGCCAGTCTCTGCTTAGGGCTACATCAACAGCAAACAAACCATAGAGATAGAACTTGAAACTGCTTTATTGTGTCAAGTTTCAAAGAGCTAGCACAAACCGTGTTTGATTTAGACTTCCAAATACATGTATCCCTATAGGAGAAAACAGAGTGAAACCTCAAAATAAAACCGGTTACTGCCAACGAACGGTTTAACCTAGAAGAACGAAATTTGGCGAGCCAAGTTGGATTGGTGTACTGATCATTACCTGAAAGTTTCATCAAGATTGGGTGAAAAAGTGTTTGCTGAGATTTCAGGCAACTCGTAGTTTTTTTGGAAGCTTGGCAGGCCCTTTCCATGAAAGTGATTCTCGCCAGTCTCTGCTTAGGGCTACATCAACAGCAAACAAACCATAGAGATAGAACTTGAAACTGCTTTATTGTGTCAAGTTTCAAAGAGCTAGCACAAACCGTGTTTGATTTAGATTTCCAAATACATGTATCCCTATAGGAGAAAACACAGTGAAACCTCAAAATGAAACCGGTTACTGACAACGAACTGTTTAACCTAGAACAACTAAATTTGGCGAGCCAAGTGGGATTGGTGTCCTGATCATTACCTGAAAGTATCATCAAGATTGGGTGAAAAAGTGTTTGCTGAGATTTCAGGCAACTCGTAGTTTTTTGGAAGCTTGGCAGGCCCTTTCCATGAAAGTGATTCTCGCCAGTCTCTGCTTAGGGCTACATCAACAGCAAACAAACCATAGAGATAGAACTCGAAACTGCTTTATTGTGTCAAGTTTCAAAGAGCTAGCACAAACCGTGTTTGATTTAGACTTCCAAATACATGTATCCCTATAGGAGAAAACAGAGTGAAACCTCAAAATGAAACCGGTTACTGCCAACGAACGGTTTAACCTAGAAGAACGAAATTTGGCGAGCCAAGGTGGGATTGGTGTACTGATCATTACCTGAAAGTTTCATCAAGATTGGGTGAAAAAGTGTTTGCTGAGATTTCAGGCAACTCGTAGTTTTTTGGAAGCTTGGCAGGCCCTTTCCATGAAAGTGATTCTCGCCAGTCTCTGCTTAGGGCTACATCAACAGCAAACAAACCATAGAGATAGAACGTGAAACTGCTTTATTGTGTCAAGTTTCAAAGAGCTAGCACAAACCGTGTTTGATTTAGAGTTCAAAATACCTGTATCCTTCTAGGAGAAAACAGAGTGAAACCTCAAAATGAAACCGGTTACTGCCAACGAACGGTTTAACCTAGCAGAACGAAATTTGGCGAGCCAAGTGGGATTGGTGTACTGATCATTACCTGAAAGTATCATCAAGATTGGGTGAAAAAGTGTTTGCTGAGATTTCAGGCAACTCGTAGTTTTTTGGAAGCTTGGCAGGCCCTTTCCATGAAAGTGATTCTCGCCAGTCTCCGCTTAGGGCTACATCAACAGCAAACAAACCATAGAGATAGAACTTGAAACTGCTTTATTGTGTCAAGTTTCAAAGAGCTACCACAAACCGTGTTTGATTTAGAGTTCCAAATACATGTATCCCTATAAGAGAAAACAGAGTGAAACCTCAAAATGAAACCAGTTACTGCAACCAACAGTTTAACCTAGAACAAGGAAATTTGGCAAGCCAAGTGGGATTGGTGTACTCATCATTACCTGAAAGTATCATCAAGATTGGTTGAAAAAGTGTTTGCTGAGATTTCAGGCAACTCGTAGTTTTTTGGAAGCTTGGCAGGCCCTTTCCATGAAAGTGATTCTCGCCAGTCTCTGCTTAGGGCTACATCAACAGCAAACAAACCATAGTGATAGAAGTTGAAACTGCTTTATTGTGTCAAGTTTCAAAGAGCTAGCACAAACCGTGTTTGATTTAGACTTCCAAATACATGTATCCCTATAGGAGAAAACAGAGTGAAACCTCAAAATGAAACCGGTTACTGCCAACGAACGGTTTAACCTAGAAGAACGAAATTTGGCGAGCCAAGTGGGATTGGTGTCCTGATCATTACCTGAAAGTATCATCAAGATTGGGTGAAAAAGTGTTTGCTGAGATTTCAGGCAACTCGTAGTTTTTTGGAAGCTTGGCAGGCCCTTTCCATGAAAGTGATTCTCGCCAGTCTCTGCTTAGGGCTACATCAACAGCAAACAAACCATAGAGATAGAACTTGAAACTGCTTTATTGTGTCAAGTTTCAAAGAGCTAGCACAAACCGTGTTTGATTTAGAGTTCCAAATACATGTATCCCTATAGGAGAAAACAGAGTGAAACCTCAAAATGAAACCGGTTACTGCCAACGAACGGTTCAACCTAGAAGAACGAAATTTGGCGAGCCAAGTGGGATTGGTGTACTGATCATTACCTGAAAGTTTCATCAAGATTGGGTGAAAAAGTGTTTGCTGAGATTTCAGGCAACTCGTAGTTTTTTGGAACTTTGGCAGGCCCTTTCCATGAAAGTGATTCTCGCCAGTCTCTGCTTAGGGCTACATCAACAGCAAACAAACCATAGAGATAGAACTTGAAACTGCTTTATTGTGTCAAGTTTCAAAGAGCTAGCACAAACCGTGTTTGATTTAGAGTTCCAAATACATGTATCCCTATAGGAGAAAACAGAGTGAAACCTCAAAATGAAACCGGTTACTGCCAACGAACGGTTTAACCTAGAAGAACGAAATTTGGCGAGCCAAGTGGGATTGGTGTACTGTTCATTACCTGAAAGTTTCATCAACATTGGGTGAAAAAGTGTTTGCTGAGATTTCAGGCAACTCGAAGTTTTTGGAAGCTTGGCAGGCCCTTTCCATGAAAGTGATTCTCGACAGTCTCTGCTTAGGGCTACATCAACAGCAAACAAACCATAGATATAGAACTTGAAACTGCTTCATTGTGTCAAGTTTCAAAGAGCTAGCACAAACCGTGTTTGATTTAGAGTTCCAAATACATGTATCCCTATAGGAGAAAACACAGTGAAACCTCAAAATGAAACCGGTTACTGACAACGAACTGTTTAACCTAGAAGAACGAAATTTGGCGAGCCAAGTGGGATTGGTGTCCTGATCATTACCTGAAAGTATCATCAAGATTGGGTGAAAAAGTGTTTGCTGAGATTTCAGGCAACTCGTAGTTTTTTGGAAGCTTGGCAGGCCCTTTCCATGAAAGTGATTCTCGCCAGTCTCTGCTTAGGGCTACATCAACAGCAAACAAACCATAGAGATAGAACTTGAAACTGCTTTATTGTGTCAAGTTTCAAAGAGCTAGCACAAACCGTGTTTGATTTAGACTTCCAAATACATGTATCCCTATAGGAGAAAACAGAGTGAAACCTCAAAATAAAACCGGTTACTGCCAACGAACGGTTTAACCTAGAAGAACGAAATTTGGCGAGCCAAGTTGGATTGGTGTACTGATCATTACCTGAAAGTTTCATCAAGATTGGGTGAAAAAGTGTTTGCTGAGATTTCAGGCAACTCGTAGTTTTTTGGAAGCTTGGCAGGCCCTTTCCATGAAAGTGATTCTCGCCAGTCTCTGCTTAGGGCTACATCAACAGCAAACAAACCATAGAGATAGAACTTGAAACTGCTTTATTGTGTCAAGTTTCAAAGAGCTAGCACAAACCGTGTTTGATTTAGATTTCCAAATACATGTATCCCTATAGGAGAAAACACAGTGAAACCTCAAAATGAAACCGGTTACTGACAACGAACTGTTTAACCTAGAACAACTAAATTTGGCGAGCCAAGTGGGATTGGTGTCCTGATCATTACCTGAAAGTATCATCAAGATTGGGTGAAAAAGTGTTTGCTGAGATTTCAGGCAACTCGTAGTTTTTTGGAAGCTTGGCAGGCCATTTCCATGAAAGTGATTCTCGCCAGTCTCTGCTTAGGGCTACATCAACAGCAAACAAACCATAGAGATAGAACTCGAAACTGCTTTATTGTGTCAAGTTTCAAAGAGCTAGCACAAACCGTGTTTGATTTAGACTTCCAAATACATGTATCCCTATAGGAGAAAACAGAGTGAAACCTCAAAATGAAACCGGTTACTGCCAACGAACGGTTTAACCTAGAAGAACGAAATTTGGCGAGCCAAGTGGGATTGGTGTACTGATCATTACCTGAAAGTTTCATCAAGATTGGGTGAAAAAGTGTTTGCTGAGATTTCAGGCAACTCGTAGTTTTTTGGAAGCTTGGCAGGCCCTTTCCATGAAAGTGATTCTCGCCAGTCTCTGCTTAGGGCTACATCAACAGCAAACAAACCATAGAGATAGAACGTGAAACTGCTTTATTGTGTCAAGTTTCAAAGAGCTAGCACAAACCGTGTTTGATTTAGAGTTCAAAATACCTGTATCCTTCTAGGAGAAAACAGAGTGAAACCTCAAAATGAAACCGGTTACTGCCAACGAACGGTTTAACCTAGCAGAACGAAATTTGGCGAGCCAAGTGGGATTGGTGTACTGATCATTACCTGAAAGTATCATCAAGATTGGGTGAAAAAGTGTTTGCTGAGATTTCAGGCAACTCGTAGTTTTTTGGAAGCTTGGCAGGCCCTTTCCATGAAAGTGATTCTCGCCAGTCTCCGCTTAGGGCTACATCAACAGCAAACAAACCATAGAGATAGAACTTGAAACTGCTTTATTGTGTCAAGTTTCAAAGAGCTACCACAAACCGTGTTTGATTTAGAGTTCCAAATACATGTATCCCTATAAGAGAAAACAGAGTGAAACCTCAAAATGAAACCAGTTACTGCAACCAACAGTTTAACCTAGAACAAGGAAATTTGGCAAGCCAAGTGGGATTGGTGTACTGATCATTACCTGAAAGTATCATCAAGATTGGTTGAAAAAGTGTTTGCTGAGATTTCAGGCAACTCGTAGTTTTTTGGAAGCTTGGCAGGCCCTTTCCATGAAAGTGATTCTCGCCAGTCTCTGCTTAGGGCTACATCAACAGCAAACAAACCATAGTGATAGAAGTTGAAACTGCTTTATTGTGTCAAGTTTCAAAGAGCTAGCACAAACCGTGTTTGATTTAGACTTCCAAATACATGTATCCCTATAGGAGAAAACAGAGTGAAACCTCAAAATGAAACCGGTTACTGCCAACGAACGGTTTAACCTAGAAGAACGAAATTTGGCGAGCCAAGTGGGATTCGTGTACTGATCATTACCTGAAAGTATAATCAAGATTGGGTGAAAAAGTGTTTGCTGAGATTTCAGGCAACTCGTAGTTTTTTGGAAGCTTGGCAGGCCCTTTCCATGAAAGTGATTCTCGCCAGTCTCTGCTTAGGGCTACATCAACAGCAAACAAACCATAGAGATAGAACTTGAAACTGCTTTATTGTGTCAAGTTTCAAAGAGCTAGCACAATCCGTGTTTGATTTAGAGTTCCAAATACATGTATCCCTATAGGAGAAAACAGAGTGAAACCTCAAAATGAAACCGGTTACTGCCAACGAACGGTTTAACCTAGAAGAACGAAATTTGGCGAGCCAAGTGGGAATGGTGTACTGATCATTACCTGAAAGTTTCATCAAGATTGGGTGAAAAAGTGTTTGCTGAGATTTCAGGCAACTCGTAGTTTTTTGGAAGCTTGGCAGGCCCTTTCCATGAAAGTGATTCTCGCCAGTCTCTGCTTAGGGCTACATCAACAGCAAACAAACCATAGAGATAGAAGTTGAAACTGCTTTATTGTGTCAAGTTTCAAAGAGCTAGCATAAACCGTGTTTGATTTAGAGTTCCAAATACATGTATCCCTATAGGAGAAAACAGAGTGAAACCTCAAAATGAAAACGGTTACTGCAAACGAACGGTTTAACCTAAAAGAACAAAATTTGGCGAGCCAAGTGGGATTGGTGTACTGATCATTACCTGAAAGTTTCATCAAGATTGGGTGAAAAAGTGTTTGCTGAGATTTCAGGCAACTCGTAGTTTTTTGGAAGCTTGGCAGGCCCTTTCCATGAAAGTGATTCTCGCCAGTCTCTGCTTAGGGCTACATCAACAGCAAACAAACCATAGAGATAGAACTTGAAACTGCTTTATTGTGTCAAGTTTCAAAGAGCTAGCACAAACCGTGTTTGATTTAGAGTTCCAAATACATGTATCCCTATATGAGAAAACAGAGTGAAACCTCAAAATGAAACCGGTTACTGCCAACGAACGGTTTAACCTAGAAGAACGAAATTTGGCGAGCCAAGTGGGATTGGTGTACTGATCATTACCTGATAGTGTCATCAAGATTGGGTGAAAAAGTGTTTGCTGAGATTTCAGGCAACTCGTAGTTTTTTGGAAGCTTGGCAGGCCATTTCGATGAAAGTGATTTTCGCCAGTCTCTGCTTAGGGCTACTTCAACAGCAAACAAACCATAGAGATAGAACTTGAAACTACTTTATTGTGTCAAATTTCAAAGAGCTAGCATAAACCGTGTTTGATTTAGAGTTCGAAATACATGTATCCCTATAGGAGAAAACAGAGTGAAACCTCAAAATGAAACCGGTTACTGCCAACGAACTGTTTAACCTAGAAGAACGAAATTTGGCGAGCCAAGTGGGATTGGTGTCCTGATCATTACCTGAAAGTTTCATCAAGATTGGGTGAAAAAGTGTTTGCTGAGATTTCAGGCAACTCGAAGGTTTTTTGGAAGCTTGGCAGGCCCTTTCCATGAAAGTGATTCTCGCCATTCTGTGCTTATGGCTACATCAACAGCAAACAAACCATAGAGATAGAACTTGAAACTGCTTTATAGTGTCAAGTTTCAAAGAGCTAGCACAAACCATGTTTGATTTAGAGTTCCAAATACATGTATCCCTATAGGAGAAAACAGAGTGAAACCTCAAAATGAAACCGGTTACTGCCAACGAACGGTTTAACCTAGAAGAACGAAATTTGGCGAGCCAAGTGGGATTGGTGTACTGATCATTACCTGAAAGTTTCATCAAGATTGGGTGAAAAAGTGTTTGCTGAGATTTCAGGCAACTCGTAGTTTTTTGGAAGCTTGGCAGGCCATTTCGATGAAAGTGATTTTCGCCAGTCTCTGCTTAGGGCTACTTCAACAGCAAACAAACCATAGAGATAGAACTTGAAACTACTTTATTGTGTCAAAGTTTCAAAGAGCTAGCATAAACCGTGTTTGATTTAGAGTTCGAAATACATGTATCCCTATAGGAAAAAACAGAGTGAAACCTCAAAATGAAACCGGTTACTGCCAACGAACTGTTTTAACCTAGAAGAACGAAATTTGGCAAGCCAAGTGGGATTGGTGTCCTGATCATTACCTGAAAGTTTCATCAAGATTGGGTGAAAAAGTGTTTGCTGAGATTTCAGGCAACTCGAAGTTTTTGGAAGCTTGGCAGGCCCTTTCCATGAAAGTGATTCTTGCCAGTCTGTGCTTAGGGCTACATCAACAGCAAACAAACCATAGAGATAGAACTTGAAACTGCTTTATTGTGTCAAGTTTCAAAGAGCTAGCACAAACCTGTGTTTGATTTAGAGTTCCAAATACATGTATCCCTATAGGAGAAAACAGAGTGAAACCTCAAATGAAACCGGTTACTGCCAACCAACGGTTTAACCTAGAATAACGAAATTTGGCGAGCCAAGTGGGATTCGTGTACTGATCATTACCTGAAAGTTTCATCAAGATTGGGTGAAAAAGTGTTTGCTGAGATTTCAGGCAACTCGTAGTTTTTTGGAAGCTTGGCAGGCCCTTTCCATGAAAGTGATTCTCGCCAGTCTCTGCTTAGGGCTACATCAACAGCAAACAAACCATAGAGATAGAACTTGAAACTGCTTTATTGTGTCAAGTTTCAAAGAGCTAGCACAAACCGAGTTTGATTTAGACTTCCAAATACATGTATCCCTATAGGAGAAAACACAGTGAAACCTCAAAATGAAACCGGTTACTGACAACGAATGGTTTAACCTAGAAGAACGAAATTTGGCGAGCCAAGTGGGATGGTGTACTGATCATTATCTGAAAGTATCATCAAGATTGGGAGAAAAAGTGTTTGCTGAGATTTCAGGCAACTCGTAGTTTTTTGGAATCTTGGCCAGGCCATTTCCATGAAAGTGATTTTCGCCAGTCTCTGCTTAGGGCTACATCAACAGCAAACAAACCATAGAGATAGAACTTGAAACTACTTTATTGTGTCAAGTTTCAAAGAGCTAGCATAAACCGTGTTTGATTTAGAGTTCCAAATACATGTATCCCTATAGGAGAAAACAGAGTGAAACCTCAAATGAAAACGGTTACTGCTAACGAACGGTTTAACCTAGAAGAACAAAATTTGGCGAGCCAAGTGGGATTGGTGTACTGATCATTACCTGGAAAGTTTCATCAAGATTGGGTGAAAAAGTGTTTGCTGAGATTTCAGGCAACTCGAAGTTTTTTGGAAGCTTGGCAGGCCCTTTCCATGAAAGTGATTCTTGCCAGTCTGTGCTTAGGCTACATCAACAGCAAACAAACCATAGAGATAGAACTTGAAACTGCTTTATTGTGTCAAGTTTCAAAGAGCTAGCACAAACCGTGTTTGATTCAGGAGTTCCAAATACATGTATCCCTATAGGAGAAAACAGAGTGAAACCTCAAAATGAAACCGGTTACTGCAACCAACAGTTTAACCTAGAACAATGAAATTTGGCGAGCCAAGTGGGATTGGTGTACTGATCATTACCTGAAAGTATCATCAAGATTGGGTGAAAAAGTGTTTGCTGAGATTACAGGCAACTCGTAGTTTTTTGGAAGCTTGGCAGGCCCTTTTCATGAAAGTGATTTTCGCCAGTCTCTGCTTAGGCTACATCAACAGCAAACAAACCATAGTGATAGAACTTGAAACTGCTTTATTGTGTCAAGTTTCAAAGAGCTAGCACAAACCGTGTTTGATTTAGAGTACCAAATACATGTATCCCTATAGGAGAAAACAGAGTGAAACCTCAAAATGAAACCGGTTACTGCCAACGAACGGTTTAACCTAGAAGAACGAAATTTGGTGAGCCAAGTGGGATTGCTGTACTGATCATTACCTGAAAGTTTCATCAAGATTGGGTGAAAAAGTGTTTGCTGAGATTTCAGGCAACTCGTAGTTTTTTGGAAGCTTGGCAGGCCCTTTCCATGAAAGTGATTCTCGCCAGTCTCTGCTTAGGGCTACATCAACAGCAAACAAACCATAGAGATAGAACTTGAAACTGCTTTATTGTGTCAAGTTTCAAAGAGCTAGCACAAACCGTGTTTGATTTAGAGTTCCAAATACAGTATCCCTATAGGAGAAAACAGAGTGAAACCTCAAAATGAAACCGGTTACTGCCAACGAAGGGTTTAACCTAGAAGAACGAAATTTGGCGAGCCAAGTGGGATTGCTGTACTGATCATTACCTGAAAGTTTCATCAAGATTGGGTGAAAAAGTGTTTGCTGAGATTTCAGGAAACTCGTAGTTTTTTGGAAGCTTGGCAGGCCCTTTCCATGAAAGTGATTCTCGCCAGTCTCTGCTTAGGGCTACATCAACAGCAAACAAACCATAGAGATAGAACTTGAAACTGCTTTATTGTGTCAAGTTTCAAAGAGCTAGCATAAACCGTGTTTGATTTAGAGTTCCAAATACATGTATCCCTATAGGAGAAAACAGAGTGAAACTTCAAAAAGAAAACGGTTACTGCAAACGAACGGTTTAACCTAGAAGAACAAAATTTGGCGAGCCAAGTGGGATTGGTGTACTGATCATTACCTGAAAGTTTCATCAAGATTGGGTGAAAAAGTGTTTGCTGAGATTTCAGGCAACTCGAAGTTTTTTGGAAGCTTGGCAGGTCCTTTCCATGAAAGTGATTCTCGCCAGTCTCTGCTTAGGGCTACATCAACAGCAAACAAACCATAGAGATAGAACTTGAAACTGCTTTATTGTGTCAAGTTTCAAAGAGCTAGCACAAACCGTGTTTGATTTAGACTTCCAAATACATGTATCCCTATAGGAGAAAACAGAGTGAAACCTCAAAATGAAACCGGTTACTGCCAACGAACGGTTTAACCTAGAACAACGAAATTTGGCGAGCCAAGTGGGATTGCTGTACTGATCATTACCTGAAAGTTTCATCAAGATTGGGTGAAAAAGTGTTTGCTGAGATTTCAGGCAACTCTTATTTTTTTGGAAGCTTGGCAGGCCATTTCCATGAAAGTGATTCTCGCCAGTCTCTGTTTAGGCCTACATCAACAGCAAACAAACCATAGAGATAGAACTTGAAACTGCTTTATTGTGTCAAGTTTCAAAGAGCTAGCACAAACCGTGTTTGATTTAGAGTTCCAAATACATGTATCCCTATAGGAGAAAACAGAGTGAAACCTCAAAATGAAACTGGTTACTGCCAACGAACGGTTTAACCTAGAAGAATGAAATTTGGCGAGCCAAGTGGGATTGGTGTACTGATCATTACCTGAAAGTTTCATCAAGATTGGGTGAAAAAGTGTGTGCTGAGATTTCAGGCAACTCGTAGTTTTTTGGAAGCTTGGCAGGCCCTTTCCATGAAAGTGATTCTCGCCAGTCTCTGCTTAGGGCTACATCAACAGCAAACAAACCAGAGAGATAGAACTTGAAACTGCTTTATTGTGTCAAGTTTCAAAGAGCTAGCACAAACCGTGTTTGATTTAGACTTCCAAATACATGTATCCCTATAGGAGAAAACAGAGTGAAACCTCAAAATGAAACCGGTTACTGCCAATGAACGGTTTAACGTGGAAGAACGAAATTTGGCTAGAGCAGTGGGATTGGTGTACTGATCATTACCTGAAAGTTTCATCAAGATTGGGTGAAAAAGTGTGTGCTGAGATTTCAGGCAACTCGTAGTTTTTTGGAAGCTTGGCAGGCCCTTTCCATGAAAGTGATTCTCGCCAGTCTCCGCTTAGGGCTACATCAACAGCAAACAAACCATAGAGATAGAACTTGAAACTGCTTTATTGTGTCAAGTTTCAAAAAGCTAGCACAAACCGTGTTTGATTTAGAGTTCCAAATACATGTATCCCTATAGGAGAAAACAGAGTGAAACCTCAAAATGAAAACGGTTACTGCTAACGAACGGTTTAACCTAGAAGAACGAAATTTGGCGAGCCAAGTGGGATTGGTGTACTGATCATTACCTGAAAGTTTCATCAACATTGGGTGAAAAAGTGTTTGCTGAGATTTCAGGCAACTCGAAGTTTTTTGGAAGCTTGGCAGGCCCTTTCCATGAAAGTGATTCTCGCCAGTCTCTGCTTAGGGCTACATCAACAGCAAACAAACCATAGAGATAGAACATGAAACTGCTTTATTGTGTCAAGTTTCAAAGAGCTACCACAAACCGTGTTTGATTTAGAGTTCCAAATACATGTATCCCTATAGGAGAAACAGAGTGAAACCTCAAAATGAAACTGGTTACTGCCAACGAACGGTTTAACCTAGAAGAATGAAATTTGGCGAGCCAAGTGGGATTCGTGTACTGATCATTACCTGAAAGTATCATCAAGATTGGATGAAAAAGTGTTTGCTGAGATTTCAGGCAACTCGTAGTTTTTTGGAAGCTTGGCAGGCCCTTTCCATGAAAGTGATTCTCGCCAGTCTCTGCTTAGGGCTACATCAACAGCAAACAAACCATAGAGATAGAACTTGAAACTACTTTATTGTGTCAAGTTTCAAAGAGCTAGCACAAACCGTGTTTGATTTAGAGTTCCAAATACATGTATCCCTATAGGAGAAAACAGAGTGAAACCTCAAAATGAAACCGGTTACTGCCAACGAACGGTTTAACCTAGAACAACGAAATTTGGCGAGCCAAGTGGGATTGGTGTACTGATCATTACCTGAAAGTTTCATTAAGATTGGGTGAAAAAAGTGTTTGCTGAGATTTCAGGCAACTCGTAGTTTTTTGGAAGCTTGGCAGGCCCTTTCCATGAAAGTGATTCTCGCCAGTCTCTGCTTAGGGCTACATCAACAGCAAACAAACCATAGAGATAGAACTTGCAACTGCTTTATTGTGTCAAGTTTCAAAGAGCTAGCACAAACCGTGTTTGATTTAGAGTTCCAAATACATGTATCCCTATAGGAAAAAACACATTGAAACCTCAAAATGAAACCGGTTACTGACAACGAATGGTTTAACCTAGAAGAACGAAATTTGGCGAGCCAAGTGGGATTGGTGTACTGATCATTATCTGAAAGTATCATCAAGATTGGGTGAAAAAGTGTTTGCTGAGATTTCAGGCAACTCGTAGTTTTTTGGAAACTTGGCAGGCCATTTCTATGAAAGTGATTTTCGCCAGTCTCTGCTTAGGGCTACATCAACAGAAAACAAACCATAGAGATAGAACTTGAAACTGCTGTATTGTGTCAAGTTTCAAAGAGCTAGCACAAACCGTGTTTGATTCAGAGTTTCAAATACATGTATCCCTATAGGAGAAAACAGAGTGAAACCTCAAAATGAAACCGGTTACTGCCAACGAACGGTTTAACCTAGAAGAACGAAATTTGGCGAGCCAAGTGGGATTGGTGTACTGATCATTACCTGAAAGTTTCATCAAGATTGGGTGAAAAAGTGTTTGCTGAGAAATCAGGCAACTCGTAGTTTTTGGGAAGCTTGGCAGGCCCTTTCCATGAAAGTGATTCTCGCCAGTCTGTGCTTAGGGCTACATCAACAGCAAACAAACCATAGAGATAGAACTTGAACTGCTTTATTGTGTCAAGTTTCAAAGAGCTAGCACAAACCGTGTTTCATTTAGAGTTCCAAATACATGTATCCCTATAGGAGAAAACAGAGTGAAACCTCAAAATGAAACCGGTTACTGAAACCAACAGTTTAACCTAGAACAATGAAATTTGGCGAGCCAAGTGGGATTGGTGTACTGATCATTACCTGAAAGTATCATCAAGATTGGGTGAAAAAGTGTTTGCTGAGATTACAGGCAACTCGTAGTTTTTTGGAAGCTTGGCAGGCCCTTTCCATGAAAGTGATTCTCGCCAGTCTCTGCTTAGGGCTACATCAACAGCAAACAAACCATAGAGATAGAACTTGAAACTGCTTTATTTTGTCAAGTTTCAAAGAGCTAGCACAAACCGTGTTTGATTTAGACTTCCAAATACATGTATCCCTATAGGAGAAAACAGAGTGAAACCTCAAAATGAAACCGGTTACTGCCAACGAACGGTTTAACCTAGAAAAACGAAATTTGGCGAGCCAAGTGGGATTGGTGTACTGATCATTACCTGAAAGTTTCATCAAGATTGGGTGAAAAAGTGTGTGCTGAGATTTCAGGCAACTCGTAGTTTTTTGGAAGCTTGGCAGGCCCTTTCCATGAAAGTGATTCTCGCCAGTCTCTGCTTTGGGCTACATCAACAGCAAACAAACCATAGAGATAGAACTTGAAACTGCTTTATTGTGTCAAGTTTCAAAGAGCTAGCACAAACCGTGTTTGATTTAGAGTTCCAAATACATGTATCCGTATAGGAGAAAACAGAGTGAAACCTCAAAATGAAACCGGTTACTGCCAACGAACGGTTTAACCTAGAAGAACGAAATTTAGCGAGCCAAGTGGGATTGGTGTACTGATCATTACCTGAAAGTTTCATCAAGATTGGGTGAAAAAGTGTGTGCTGAGATTTCAGGCAACTCGTAGTTTTTTGGAAGCTTGGCAGGCCCTTTCCATGAAAGTGATTCTCGCCAGTCTCTGCTTAGGGCTACATCAAGAGCAAACAAACCATAGAGATAGAACTTGAAACTGCTTTATTGTGTCAAGTTTCAAAGAGCTAGCGCAAACCGTGTTTGATTTAGAGTTCAAAATACCTGTATCCCTATAGGAGAAAACAGAGTGAAACCTCAAAATGAAACCGGTTACTGCCAACGAACGGTTTAACCTAGAAGAACGAAATTTGGCGAGCCAAGTGGGATTCGTTGTACTGATCATTACCTGAAAGTATCATCAAGATTGGGTGAAAAAGTGTTTGCTGAGATTTCAGGCAACTCGTAGTTTTTGGAAGCTTGGCAGGCCCTTTCCATGAAAGTGATTCTCGCCAGTCTCCGCTTAGGGCTACATCAACAGCAAACAAACCATAGAGATAGAACTTGAAACTGCTTTATTGTGTCAAGTTTCAAAAAGCTAGCACAAACCGTGTTTGATTTAGACTTCCAAATACATGTATCCCTATAGGAGAAAACAGAGTGAAACCTCAAAATGAAAACGGTTACTGCTAACGAACGGTTTAACCTAGAAGAACGAAATTTGGTGAGCCAAGTGGGATTGGTGTACTGATCATTACCTGAAAGTTTCATCAAGATTGGGTGAAAAAGTGTGTGCTGAGATTTCAGGCAACTCGAAGTTTTTTGGAAGCTTGGCAGGCCCTTTCCATGAAAGTGATTCTCGCCAGTCTCTGCTTAGGGCTACATCAACAGCAAACAAACCATAGAGATAGAACTTGAAACTGCTTTATTTTGTCAAGTTTCAAAGAGCTAGCACAAACCGTGTTTGATTTAGACTTCCAAATACATGTATCCCTATAGGAGAAAACAGAGTGAAACCTCAAAATGAACCCGGTTACTGCCAACGAACGGTTTAACCTAGAAGAACGAAATTTGGCGAGCCAAGTGGGATTGGTGTACTGATCATTACCTGAAAGTTTCATCAAGATTGGTTGAAAAAGTGTCTGCTGAGATTTCAGGCAACTCGTAGTTTTTTGGAAGCTTGGCAGGCCCTTTCCATGAAAGTGATTCTTGCTAGTCTCTGCTTAGGGCTACATCAACAGCAAACAAACCATAGAGATAGAACTTGAAACTGCTTTATTGTGTGAATTTTCAAAGAGCTAGCACAAACCGTGTTTGATTTAGAGTTCCAAATACATGTATCCCTATAGGAGAAAACAGAGGGAAACCTCAAAATGAAACCGGTTACTGCCAATGAACGGTTTAACCTAGAAGAACGAAATTTGGCGAGCCAAGTGGGATTGGTGTACTGATCATTACCTGAAAGTTTCATCAAGATTGGGTGAAAAAGTGTGTGCTGAGATTTCAGGCAACTCGTAGTTTTTTGGAAGCTTTGGCAGGCCCTTTCCATGAAAGTGATTCTCGCCAGTCTCTGCTTTGGGCTACATCAACAGCAAACAAACCATAGAGATAGAACTTGAAACTGCTTTATTGTGTCAAGTTTCAAAGAGCCAGCACAAACCGTGTTTGATTTAGAGTTCCAAATACATGTATCCGTATAGGAGAAAACAGAGTGAAACCTCAAAATGAAACCGGTTACTGCCAACGAACGGTTTAACCTAGAAGAACGAAATTTAGCGAGCCAAGTGGGATTGGTGTACTGATCATTACCTGAAAGTTTCATCAAGATTGGGTGAAAAAGTGTGTGCTGAGATTTCAGGCAACTCGTAGTTTTTTGGAAGCTTGGCAGGCCCTTTCCATGAAAGTGATTCTCGCCAGTCTCTGCTTAGGGCTACATCAACAGCAAACAAACCATAGAGATAGAACTTGAAACTGCTTTATTGTGTCAAGTTTCAAAGAGCTAGCACAAACCATGTTTGATTTAGAGTCCCAAATACATGTATCTCTATTGGAGAAAACAGAGTGAAACCTCAAAATGAAACCGGTTACTGCCAACGAACGGTTTAACCTAGAAGAACGAAATTTGGCGAGCCAAGTGGGATTGGTGTACTGATAATTACCTGAAAGTTTCATCAAGATTGGGTGAAAAAGTGTTTGCTGAGATTTCAGTCAACTCGTAGCTTTTTGGAAGCTTGGCAGGCCCTTTCCATGAAAGTGATTCTCGCCAGTCTCTGCTTAGGGCTACATCAACAGCAAACAAACCATAGAGATAGAACTTGAAACTGCTTTATTCTGTCAAGTTTCTAAAAGCTAGCACAAACCGTGTTTGATTTAGAGTTCCAAATACATGTATCCCTATATGAGAAAACAGAGTGAAACCTCAAAATGAAACCGGTTACTGCCAATGAATGGTTTAACCTAGAAGAACGAAATTTGGTGAGCCAAGTGGGATTGGAGTTACTGATCATTACCTGAAAGTTTCATCAAGATTGGGTGAAAAAGTGTTTGCTGAGATTTCAGGCAACTCGTAGTTTTTTGGAAGCTTGGCAGGCCCTTTCCATGAAAGTGATTCTCGCCAGTCTCTGTTTAGGGCTACATCAACAGCAAACAAAACCATAGAGATAGAACTTGAAACTGCTTTATTGTGTCAAGTTTCAAAGAGCTAGCACAAACCGTGTTTGATTTAGACTTCCAAATACATGTATCCCTATAGGAGAAAACAGAGTAAAACCTCAAAATGAAACCGGTTACTGCCAACGAACGGTTTAACCTAGAAGAACGAAATTTGGCGAGCCAAGTGGGATTGGTGTACTGATCATTACCTGAAAGTTTCATCAAGAATTGGTTGAAAAAGTGTGTGCTGATATTTCAGGCAACTCGTAGTTTTTTGGAAGCTTGGCAGGCCCTTTCCATGAAAGTGATTCTTGCTAGTCTCTGCTTAGGGCTACATCAACAGCAAACAAACCATAGAGATAGAACTTGAAACTGCTTTATTGTGTGAAGTTTCAAAGAGCTAGCACAAACCGTGTTTGATTTAGAGTTCCAAATACATGTATCCCTATAGGAGAAAACAGAGGGAAACCTCAAAATGAAACCGGTTACTGCCAATGAACGGTTTAACCTAGAAGAACGAAATTTGGCGAGCCAAGTGGATTGGTGTACTGATCATTACCTGAAAGTTTCATCAAGATTGGGTGAAAAAGTGTGTGCTGAGATTTCAGGCAACTCGTAGTTTTTTGGAAGGTTGGCAGGCCCTTTCCATGAAAGTGATTCTCGCCAGTCTCTGCTTAGTGCTACATCAACAGCAAACAAACCATAGAGATAGAACTTGAAACTGCTTTATTTGTGTCAAGTTTCAAAGAGCTAGCACAAACCGTGTTTGATTTAGAGTTCCAAATACATGTATCCGTATAGGAGAAAACAGAGTGAAACCTCAAAATGAAAACCGGTTACTGCCAACGAACGGTTTAACCTAGAAGAACGAAATTTAGCGAGCCAAGTGGGATTGGTGTACTGATCATTACCTGAAAGTTTCATCAAGATTGGGTGAAAAAGTGTTTGCTGAGATTTCAGGCAACTCGTAGTTTTTTGGAAGCTTGGCAGGCCCTTTCCATGAAAGTGATTCTCGCCAGTCTCTGCTTAGGGCTACATCAACAGCAAACAAACCATAGAGATAGAACTTGAAACTGCTTTATTGTGTCAAGTTTCAAAGAGCTAGCACAAACCGTGTTTGATTTAGAGTTCCAAATACATGTATCCCTATTGAAGAAAACAGAGTGAAACCTCAAAATGAAACGGTTACTGCCAATGAACGGTTTAACCTAGAAGAACGAAATTTGGTGAGCCAAGTGGGATTGGTGTACTGATCATTACCTGAAAGTTTCATCAAGATTGGGTGAAAAAGTGTGTGCTGAGATTTCAGGCAACTCGTAGATTTTTGGAAGCTTGGCAGGCCCTTTCCATGAAAGTGATTCTCGCCAGTCTCTGCTTAGGGCTACATCAACAGCAAACAAACCATAGAGAGAGAACTTGAAACTGCTTTATTGTGTCAAGTTCCAAAGAGCTAGCACAAACCGTGTTTGATTTAGAGTTCCAAATACATGTATCCCTATAGGAGAAAACAGAGTGAAACCTCAAAATGAAACCGGTTACTGCTAACGAACGGTTTAACCTAGAAGAACGAAATTTGGCGAGCCAAGTGGGATTGGTGTACTGATCATTACCTGAAAGTATCATCAAGATTGGGTGAAAAAGTGTTTGCTGAGATTTCAGGCAACTCGTAGTTTTTTGGAAGCTTGGCAGGCCCTTTCCATGAAAGTGATTCTCGCCAGTCTCTGCTTAGGGCTACATCAACAGCAAACAAACCATAGAGATAGAACTTGAAACTGCTTTATTGTTTCAAGTTTCAAAAAGCTAGCACAAACCGTGTTTGATTTAGAGTTCCAAATACATGTATCCCTAAAGGAGAAAAAACAGTGAAACCTCAAAATGAAACCGGTTACTGCCAACGAACGGTTTAACCTAGAAGAACGATATTTGGTGAGCCAAGTGGGATTGGTGTACTGATCATTACCTGAAAGTATCATCAAGATTGGGTGAAAAAGTGTTTGCTGAGATTTCAGGCAACTCGTAGTTATTTGGAAGCTTGGTAGGCCCTTTCCATGAAAGTGATTCTCGCCAGTCTCTGTTTAGGGCTACATCAACAGCAAACAAACCATAGAGATAGAACTTGAAACTGCTTTATTGTGTCAAGTTTCAAAGAGCTAGCACAAACCGTGTTTGATTTAGACTTCCAAATACATCTATCCCTATAGGAGAAAACAGAGTAAAAACTCAAAATGAAACCGGTTACTGCCAACGAACGGTTTAACCTAGAACAACGAAATTTGGCGAGCCAAGTGGGATTGGTGTACTGATCATTACCTGAAAGTTTCATCAAGATTGGCTGAAAAAGTGTGTGCTGAGATTTCAGGCAACTCGTAGTTTTTTGGAAGCTTGGCAGGCCCTTTCCATGAAAGTGATTCTCGCCAGTCTCTGCTTAGGGCTACATCAACAGCAAACAAACCATAGAGATAGAACTTGAAACTGCTTTATTGTGTCAAGTTTCAAAGAGCTAGCACAAACCGTGTTTGATTTAGAGTTCCAAATACATGTATCCCTATAGGAGAAAACAGAGTGAAACCTCAAAATGAAACCGGTTACTGCCAATGAACGGTTTAACGTGGAAGAACGAAATTTGGCGAGCCAAGTGGGATTGGAGTACTGATCATTACCTGAAAGTTTCATCAAGATTGAGTGAAAAAGTGTGTGCTGAGATTTCAGGCAACTCGTAGTTTTTTGGAAGCTTGGCAGGCCCTTTCCATGAAAGTGATTCTCGCCATTCTGTGCTTATGGCTACATCAACAGCAAACAAACCATAGAGATAGAACTTGAAACTGCTTTATTGTGTCAAGTTTCAAAGAGCTAGCACAAACCGTGTTTGATTTAGAGTTCCAAATACATTTATCCCTATAGGAGAAAACAGAGTGAAACTTCAAAATAAAACCGGTTACTGCCAACGAAGAGTTTAACCTAGAACAACGAAATTTGGCGAGCCAAGTGGGATTCGTGTACTGATCATTACCTGAAAGTATCATCAAGATTGGGTGAAAAAGTGTTTGCTGAGATTTCAGGCAACTCGTAGTTTTTTGGAAGCTTGGCAGGCCCTTTCCATGAAAGTGATTCTCGCCAGTCTCTGCTTAGGGCTACATCAACAGCAAACAAACCATAGAGATAGAACTTGAAACTGCTTTATTGTGTCAAGTTTCAAAGAGCTAGCACAAACCATGTTTGATTTAGAGTCCCAAATACATGTATCTCTATTGGAGAAAACAGAGTGAAACCTCAAAATGAAACCGGTTACTGCCAACGAACGGTTTAACCTAGAAGAACGAAATTTGGCGAGCCAAGTGGGATTGGTGTACTGATCATTACCTGAAAGTTTCATCAAGATTGGGTGAAAAAGTGTTTGCTGAGATTTCAGTCAACTCGTAGCTTTTTGGAAGCTTGGCAGGCCCTTTCCATGAAAGTGATTCTCGCCAGTCTCTGCTTAGGGCTACATCAACAGCAAACAAACCATAGAGATAGAACTTGAAACTGCTTTATTCTGTCAAGTTTCTAAAAGCTAGCACAAACCGTGTTTGATTTAGAGTTCCAAATACATGTATCCCTATATGAGAAAACAGAGTGAAACCTCAAAATGAAACCGGTTACTGCCAATGAATGGTTTAACCTAGAAGAACGAAATTTGGTGAGCCAAGTGGGATTGGTGTACTGATCATTACCTGAAAGTTTCATCAAGATTGGGTGAAAAAGTGTTTGCTGAGATTTCAGGCAACTCGTAGTTTTTTGGAAGCTTGGCAGGCCCTTTCCATGAAAGTGATTCTCGCCAGTCTCCGTTTAGGGCTACATCAACAGCAAACAAACCATAGAGATAGAACTTGAAACTGCTTTATTGTGTCAAGTTTCAAAGAGCTAGCACAAACCGTGTTTGATTTAGACTTCCAAATACATGTATCCCTATAGGAGAAAACAGAGTGAAACCTCAAAATGAAACCGGTTACTGCCAACGAACGGTTTAACCTAGAAGAACGAAATTTGGCGAGCCAAGTGGGATTGGTGTACTGATCATTACCTGAAAGTTTCATCAAGATTGGTTGAAAAAGTGTGTGCTGATATTTCAGGCAACTCGTAGTTTTTTGGAAGCTTGGCAGGCCCTTTCCATGAAAGTGATTCTTGCTAGTCTCTGCTTAGGGCTACATCAACAGCAAACAAACCATAGAGATAGAACTTGAAACTGCTTTATTGTGTGAAGTTTCAAAGAGCTAGCACAAACCGTGTTTGATTTAGAGTTCCAAATACATGTATCCCTATAGGAGAAAACAGAGGGAAACCTCAAAATGAAACCGGTTACTGCCAATGAACGGTTTAACCTAGAAGAACGAAATTTGGCGAGCCAAGTGGGATTGGTGTACTGATCATTACCTGAAAGTTTCATCAAGATTGGGTGAAAAAGTGTGTGCTGAGATTTCAGGCAACTCGTAGTTTTTTGGAAGGTTGGCAGGCCCTTTCCATGAAAGTGATTCTCGCCAGTCTCTGCTTAGTGCTACATCAACAGCAAACAAACCATAGAGATAGAACTTGAAACTGCTTTATTGTGTCAAGTTTCAAAGAGCTAGCACAAACCGTGTTTGATTTAGAGTTCCAAATACATGTATCCGTATAGGAGAAAACAGAGTGAAACCTCAAAATGAAACCGGTTACTGCCAACGAACGGTTTAACCTAGAAGAACGAAATTTAGCGAGCCAAGTGGGATTGGTGTACTGATCATTACCTGAAAGTTTCATCAAGATTGGGTGAAAAAGTGTTTGCTGAGATTTCAGGCAACTCGTAGTTTTTTGGAAGCTTGGCAGGCCCTTTCCATGAAAGTGATTCTCGCCAGTCTCTGCTTAGGGCTACATCAACAGCAAACAAACCATAGAGATAGAACTTGAAACTGCTTTATTGTGTCAAGTTTCAAAGAGCTAGCACAAACCGTGTTTGATTTAGAGTTCCAAATACATGTATCCCTATTGAAGAAAACAGAGTGAAACCTCAAAATGAAACCGGTTACTGCCAATGAACGGTTTAACCTAGAAGAACGAAATTTGGTGAGCCAAGTGGGATTGGTGTACTGATCATTACCTGAAAGTTTCATCAAGATTGGGTGAAAAAGTGTGTGCTGAGATTTCAGGCAACTCGTAGATTTTTGGAAGCTTGGCAGGCCCTTTCCATGAAAGTGATTCTCGCCAGTCTCTGCTTAGGGCTACATCAACAGCAAACAAACCATAGAGAGAGAACTTGAAACTGCTTTATTGTGTCAAGTTCCAAAGAGCTAGCACAAACCGTGTTTGATTTAGAGTTCCAAATACACGTATCCCTATAGGAGAAAACAGAGTGAAACCTCAAAATGAAACCGGTTACTGCTAACGAACGGTTTAACCTAGAAGAACGAAATTTGGCGAGCCAAGTGGGATTGGTGTACTGATCATTACCTGAAAGTATCATCAAGATTGGGTGAAAAAGTGTTTGCTGAGATTTCAGGCAACTCGTAGTTTTTTGGAAGCTTGGCAGGCCCTTTCCATGAAAGTGATTCTCGCCAGTCTCTGCTTAGGGCTACATCAACAGCAACAAACCATAGAGATAGAACTTGAAACTGCTTTATTGTTTCAAGTTTCAAAAAGCTAGCACAAACCGTGTTTGATTTAGAGTTCCAAATACATGTATCCCTAAAGGAGAAAAAACAGTGAAACCTCAAAATGAAACCGGTTACTGCCAACGAACGGTTTAACCTAGAACAACGAAATTTGGCGAGCCAAGTGGGATTGGTGTACTGATCATTACCTGAAAGTTTCATCAAGATTGGCTGAAAAAGTGTGTGCTGAGATTTCAGGCAACTCGTAGTTTTTTGGAAGCTTGGCAGGCCCTTTCCATGAAAGTGATTCTCGCCAGTCTCTGCTTAGGGCTACATCAACAGCAAACAAACCATAGAGATAGAACTTGAAACTGCTTTATTGTGTCAAGTTTCAAAGAGCTAGCACAAACCGTGTTTGATTTAGAGTTCCAAATACATGTATCCCTATAGGAGAAAACAGAGTGAAACCTCAAAATGAAACCGGTTACTGCCAATGAACGGTTTAACGTGGAAGAACGAAATTTGGCGAGCCAAGTGGGATTGGAGTACTGATCATTACCTGAAAGTTTCATCAAGATTGAGTGAAAAAGTGTGTGCTGAGATTTCAGGCAACTCGTAGTTTTTTGGAAGCTTGGCAGGCCCTTTCCATGAAAGTGATTCTCGCCATTCTGTGCTTATGGCTACATCAACAGCAAACAAACCATAGAGATAGAACTTGAAACTGCTTTATTGTGTCAAGTTTCAAAGAGCTAGCACAAACCGTGTTTGATTTAGAGTTCCAAATACATTTATCCCTATAGGAGAAAACAGAGTGAAACTTCAAAATAAAACCGGTTACTGCCAACGAAGAGTTTAACCTAGAACAACGAAATTTGGCGAGCCAAGTGGGATTCGTGTACTGATCATTACCTGAAAGTATCATCAAGATTGGGTGAAAAAGTGTTTGCTGAGATTTCAGGCAACTCGTAGTTTTTTGGAAGCTTGGCAGGCCCTTTCCATGAAAGTGATTCTCGCCAGTCTCTGCTTAGGGCTACATCAACAGCAAACAAACCATAGAGATAGAACTTGAAACTACCTTATTGTGTCAAGTTTCAAAGAGCTAGCACAAACCGTGTTTGATTTAGAGTTCCAAATACATGTATCCCTATAGGAGAAAACAGAGTGAAACCTCAAAATGAAACCGGTTACTGCCAACGAACGGTTTAACCTAGAAGAACGAAATTTGGCGAGCCAAGTGGGATTGCTGTACTGATCATTACCTGAAAGTTTCATCAAGATTGGGTGAAAAAGTGTTTGCTGAGATTTCAGGCAACTCGTAGTTTTTTGGAAGCTTGGCAGGCCCTTTCCATGAAAGTGATTCTCGCCAGTCTCTGCTTAGGGCTACATCAACAGCAAACAAACCATAGAGATAGAAGTTGAAACTGCTTTTTTGTGTCAAGTTTCAAAGAGCTAGCATAAACCGTGTTTGATTTAGAGTTCCAAATACATGTATCCCTATTTGAGAAAACAGAGTGAAACCTCGAAAAGAAAACGGTTACTGCAAACGAACGGTTTAACCTAGAAGAACAAAATTTGGCGAGCCAAGTGGGATTGGTGTACTGATGATTACCTGAAAGTTTCATCAAGATTGGGTGAAAAAGTGTTTGCTGAGATTTCAGGCAACTCGTAGTTTTTTGGAAGCTTGGCAGGCCCTTTCAATGAAAGTGATTCTCGCCAGTCTCTGCTTAGGGCTACATCAACAGCAAACAAACCATAGAGATAGAACTTGAAACTGCTTTATTGTGTCAAGTTTCAAAGAGCTAGCGCAAACCGTGTTTGATTTAGAGTTCAAAATACCTGTATCCCTATAGGAGAAAACAGAGTGAAACCTCAAAATGAAACCGGTTACTGCCAACGAACGGTTTAACCTAGAAGAACGAAATTTGGCGAGCCAAGTGGGATTCGTGTACTGATCATTACCTGAAAGTATCATCAAGATTGGGTGAAAAAGTGTTTGCTGAGATTTCAGGCAACTCGTAGTTTTTTGGAAGCTTGGCAGGCCCTTTCCATGAAAGTGATTCTCGCCAGTCTCCGCTTAGGGCTACATCAACAGCAAACAAACCATAGAGATAGAACTTGAAACTGCTTTATTGTGTCAAGTTTCAAAAAGCTAGCACAAACCGTGTTTGATTTAGACTTCCAAATACATGTATCCCTATAGGAGAAAACAGAGTGAAACCTCAAAATGAAAACGGTTACTGCTAACGAACGGTTTAACCTAGAAGAACGAAATTTGGCTAGCCAAGTGGGATTGGTGTACTGATCATTACCTGAAAGTTTCATCAAGATTGGGTGAAAAAGTGTGTGCTGAGATTTCAGGCAACTCGAAGTTTTTTGGAAGCTTGGCAGGCCCTTTCCATGAAAGTGATTCTCGCCAGTCTCTGCTTAGGGCTACATCAACAGCAAACAAACCATAGAGATAGAACTTGAAACTGCTTTATTTTGTCAAGTTTCAAAGAGCTAGCACAAACCGTGTTTGATTTAGACTTCCAAATACATGTATCCCTATAGGAGAAAACAGAGTGAAACCTCAAAATGAAACCGGTTACTGCCAACGAACGGTTTAACCTAGAAGAACGAAATTTGGCGAGCCAAGTGGGATTGGTGTACTGATCATTACCTGAAAGTTTCATCAAGATTGGTTGAAAAAGTGTGTGCTGAGATTTCAGGCAACTCGTAGTTTTTGGAAGCTTGGCAGGCCCTTTCCATGAAAGTGATTCTTGCTAGTCTCTGCTTAGGGCTACATCAACAGCAAACAAACCATAGAGATAGAACTTGAAACTGCTTTATTGTGTGAAGTTTCAAAGAGCTAGCACAAACCGGGTTTGATTTAGAGTTCCAAATACATGTATCCCTATAGGAGAAAACAGAGGGAAACCTCAAAATGAAACCGGTTACTGCCAATGAACTGTTTAACCTAGAAGAACGAAATTTGGCGAGCCAAGTGGGATTGGTGTACTGATCATTACCTGAAAGTTTCATCAAGATTGGGTGAAAAAGTGTGTGCTGAGATTTCAGGCAACTCATAGTTTTTTGGAAGCTTGGCAGGCCCTTTCCATGAAAGTGATTCTCGCCAGTCTCTGCTTAGGGCTACATCAACAGCAAACAAACCATAGAGATAGAACTTGAAACTGCTTTATTGTGTCAAGTTTCAAAGAGCTAGCACAAACCGTGTTTGATTTAGAGTTCCAAATACATGTATCCCTATAGGAGAAAACAGAGGGAAACCTCAAAATGAAACCGGTTACTGCCAATGAACGGTTTAACCTAGAAGAACGAAATTTGGCGAGCCAAGTGGGATTGGTGTACTGATCATTACCTGAAAGTTTCATCAAGATTGGGTGAAAAAGTGTGTGCTGAGATTTCAGGCAACTCGTAGTTTTTTGGAAGCTTGGCAGGCCCTTTCCATGAAAGTGATTCTCGCCAGTCTCTGCTTAGTGCTACATCAACAGCAAACAAACCATAGAGATAGAACTTGAAACTGCTTTATTGTGTCAAGTTTCAAAGAGCTAGCACAAACCGTGTTTGATTTAGAGTTCCAAAATACATGTATCCGTATAGGAGAAAACAGAGTGAAACCTCAAAATGAAACCGGTTACTGCCAACGAACGGTTTACAGAACGAAATTTAGCGAGCCAAGTGGGATTGGTGTACTGATCATTACCTGAAAGTTTCATCAAGATTGGGTGAAAAAGTGTGTGCTGAGATTTCAGGCAACTCGTAGTTTTTTGGAAGCTTGGCAGGCCCTTTCCATGAAAGTGATTCTCGCCAGTCTCTGCTTAGGGCTACATCAACAGGCAAACAAACCATAGAGAGAGAACTTGAAACTGCTTTATTGTGTCAAGTTCCAAAGAGCTAGCACAAACCGTGTTTGATTTAGAGTTCCAAATACACGTATCCCTATCTGGAGAAAACAGAGTGAAACCTCAAAATGAAACCGGTTACTGCTAACGAACGGTTTAACCTAGAAGAACGAAATTTGGTGGCGAGCCAAGTGGGATTGGTGTACTGATCATTACCTGAAAGTATCATCAAGATTGGGTGAAAAAGTGTTTGCTGAGATTTCAGGCAACTCGTAGTTTTTTGGAAGCTTGGCAGGCCCTTTCCATGAAAGTGATTCTCGCCAGTCTCTGCTTAGGGCTACATCAACAGCAAACAAACCATAGAGATAGAACTTGAAACTGCTTTATTGTTTCAAGTTTCAAAAAGCTAGCACAAACCGTGTTTGATTTAGAGTTCCAAATACATGTATCCCTAAAGGAGAAAAAACAGTGAAACCTCAAAATGAAACCGGTTACTGCCAACGAACGGTTTAACCTAGAAGAACGAAATTTGGTGAGCCAAGTGGGATTGGTGTACTGATCATTACCTGAAAGTATCATCAAGATTGGGTGAAAAAGTGTTTGCTGAGATTTCAGGCAACTCGTAGTTATTTGGAAGCTTGGTAGGCCCTTTCCATGAAAGTGATTCTCGCCAGTCTCTGTTTAGGGCTACATCAACAGCAAACAAACCATAGAGATAGAACTTGAAACTGCTTTATTGTGTCAAGTTTCAAAGAGCTAGCACAAACCGTGTTTGATTTAGACTTCCAAATACATGTATCCCTATAGGAGAAAACAGAGTGAAACCTCAAAATGAAAACGGTTACTGCTAACGAACGGTTTAACCTAGAAGAACGAAATTTGGCTAGCCAAGTGGGATTGGTGTACTGATCATTACCTGAAGGTTCATCAAGATTGGGTGAAAAAGTGTGTGCTGAGATTTCAGGCAACTCGAAGTTTTTTGGAAGCTTGGCAGGCCCTTTCCATGAAAGTGATTCTCGCCAGTCTCTGCTTAGGGCTACATCAACAGCAAACAAACCATAGAGATAGAACTTGAAACTGCTTTATTTTGTCAAGTTTCAAAGAGCTAGCACAAACCGTGTTTGATTTAGACTTCCAAATACATGTATCCCTAAAGGAGAAAACAGAGTGAAACCTCAAAATGAAACCGGTTACTGCCAACGAACGGTTTAACCTAGAAGAACGAAATTTGGCGAGCCAAGTGGGATTGGTGTACTGATCATTACCTGAAAGTTTCATCAAGATTGGTTGAAAAAGTGTGTGCTGATATTTCAGGCAACTCGTAGTTTTTTGGAAGCTTGGCAGGCCCTTTCCATGAAAGTGATTCTTGCTAGTCTCTGCTTAGGGCTACATCAACAGCAAACAAACCATAGAGATAGAACTTGAAACTGCTTTATTGTGTGAAGTTTCAAAGAGCTAGCACAAACCGTGTTTGATTTAGAGTTCCAAATACATGTATCCCTATAGGAGAAAACAGAGGGAAACCTCAAAATGAAACCGTTTACTGCCAATGAACGGTTTAACCTAGAAGAACGAAATTTGGCGAGCCAAGTGGGATTGGTGTACTGATCATTACCTGAAAGTTTCATCAAGATTGGGTGAAAAAGTGTGTGCTGAGATTTCAGGCAACTCGTAGTTTTTTTGAAGGTTGGCAGGCCCTTTCCATGAAAGTGATTCTCGCCAGTCTCTGCTTAGTGCTACATCAACAGCAAACAAACCATAGAGATAGAACTTGAAACTGCTTTATTGTGTCAAGTTTCAAAGAGCTAGCACAAACCGTGTTTGATTTAGAGTTCCAAATACATGTATCCGTATAGGAGAAAACAGAGTGAAACCTCAAAATGAAACCGGTTACTGCCAACGAACGGTTTAACCTAGAAGAACGAAATTTAGCGAGCCAAGTGGGATTGGTGTACTGATCATTACCTGAAAGTTTCATCAAGATTGGGTGAAAAAGTGTGTGCTGAGATTTCAGGCAACTCGTAGTTTTTTGGAAGCTTGGCAGGCCCTTTCCATGAAAGTGATTCTCGCCAGTCTCTGCTTAGGGCTACATCAACAGCAAACAAACCATAGAGATAGAACTTGAAAACTGCTTTATTGTGTCAAGTTTCAAAGAGCTAGCACAAACCATGTTTGATTTAGAGTCCCAAATACATGTATCTCTTTTGGAGAAAACAGAGTGAAACCTCAAAATGAAACCGGTTACTGCCAACGAACGGTTTAACCTAGCAGAACGAAATTTGGCGAGCCAAGTGGGATTGCTGTACTGATAATTACCTGAAAGTTTCATCAAGATTGGGTGAAAAAGTGTTTGCTGAGATTTCAGTCAACTCGTAGCTTTTTGGAAGCTTGGCAGGCCCTTTCCATGAAAGTGATTCTCGCCAGTCTCTGCTTAGGGCTACATCAACAGCAAACAAACCATAGAGATAGAACTTGAAACTGCTTTATTGTGTCAAGTTTCAAAGAGCTAGCACAAACCGTGTTTGATTTAGACTTCCAAATACATCTATCCCTATAGGAGAAAACAGAGTGAAAACTCAAAATGAAACCGGTTACTGCCAACGAACGGTTTAACCTAGAACAACGAAATTTGGCGAGCCAAGTGGGATTGGTGTACTGATCATTACCTGAAAGTTTCATCAAGATTGGCTGAAAAAGTGTGTGCTGAGATTTCAGGCAACTCGTAGTTTTTTGGAAGCTTGGCAGGCCCTTTCCATGAAAGTGATTCTCGCCAGTCTCTGCTTAGGGCTACATCAACAGCAAACAAACCATAGAGATAGAACTTGAAACTGCTTTATTGTGTCAAGTTTCAAAGAGCTACCACAAACCGTGTTTGATTTAGAGTTCCAAATACATGTATCCCTATAGGAGAAAACAGAGTGAAACCTCAAAATGAAACCGGTTACTGCCAATGAACGGTTTAACGTGGAAGAACGAAATTTGGCGAGCCAAGTGGGATTGGAGTACTGATCATTACCTGAAAGTTTCATCAAGATTGAGTGAAAAAGTGTGTGCTGAGATTTCAGGCAACTCGTAGTTTTTTGGAAGCTTGGCAGGCCCTTTCCATGAAAGTGATTCTCGCCATTCTGTGCTTATGGCTACATCAACAGCAAACAAACCATAGAGATAGAACTTGAAACTGCTTTATTGTGTCAAGTTTCAAAGAGCTAGCACAAACCGTGTTTGATTTAGAGTTCCAAATACATTTATCCCTATAGGAGAAAACAGAGTGAAACTTCAAAATAAAACCGGTTACTGCCAACGAAGAGTTTAACCTAGAACAACGAAATTTGGCGAGCCAAGTGGGATTCGTGTACTGATCATTACCTGAAAGTATCATGAAGATTGGGTGAAAAAGTGTTTGCTGAGATTTCAGGCAACTCGTAGTTTTTTGGAAGCTTGGCAGGCCCTTTCCATGAAAGTGATTCTCGCCAGTCTCTGCTTAGGGCTACATCAACAGCAAACAAACCATAGAGATAGAACTTGAAACTACCTTATTGTGTCAAGTTTCAAAGAGCTAGCACAAACCGTGTTTGATTTAGAGTTCCAAATACATGTATCCCTATAGGAGAAAACAGAGTGAAACCTCAAAATGAAACCGGTTACTGCCAACGAACGGTTTAACCTAGAAGAACGAAATTTGGCGAGCCAAGTGGGATTGCTGTACTGATCATTACCTGAAAGTTTCATCAAGATTGGGTGAAAAAGTGTTTGCTGAGATTTCAGGCAACTCGTAGTTTTTTGGAAGCTTGGCAGGCCCTTTCCATGAAAGTGATTCTCGCCAGTCTCTGCTTAGGGCTACATCAACAGCAAACAAACCATAGAGATAGAACTTGAAACTGCTTTATTGTGTCAAGTTTCAAAGAGCTAGCACAAACCGTGTTTGATTTAGAGTTCCAAATACATGTATCCCTATAGGAGAAAACAGAGTGAAACCTCAAAATGAAACCGGTTACTGCCAACGAACGGTTTAACCTAGAACAACGAAATTTGGCGAGCCAAGTGGGATTGGTGTACTGATCATTACCTGAAAGTTTCATTAAGATTGGGTGAAAAAGTGTTTGCTGAGATTTCAGGCAACTCGTAGTTTTTTGGAAGCTTGGCAGGCCCTTTCCATGAAAGTGATTCTCGCCAGTCTCTGCTTAGGGCTACATCAACAGCAAACAAACCATAGAGATAGAACTTGCAACTGCTTTATTGTGTCAAGTTTCAAAGAGCTAGCACAAACCGTGTTTGATTTAGAGTTCCAAATACATGTATCCCTATAGGAAAAAACACAGTGAAACCTCAAAATGAAACCGGTTACTGACAACGAATGGTTTAACCTAGAAGAACGAAATTTGGCGAGCCAAGTGGGATTGGTGTACTGATCATTATCTGAAAGTATCATCAAGATTGGGTGAAAAAGTGTTTGCTGAGATTTCAGGCAACTCGTAGTTTTTTGGAAGCTTGGCAGGCCATTTCTATGAAAGTGATTTTCGCCAGTCTCTGCTTAGGGCTACATCAACAGCAAACAAACCATAGAGATAGAACTTGAAACTGCTTTATTGTGTCAAGTTTCAAAGAGCTAGCACAAACCGTGTTTGATTCAGAGTTTCAAATACATGTATCCCTATAGGAGAAAACAGAGTGAAACCTCAAAATGAAACCGGTTACTGCCAACGAACGGTTTAACCTAGAAGAACGAAATTTGGCGAGCCAAGTGGGATTGGTGTACTGATCATTACCTGAAAGTTTCATCAAGATTGGGTGAAAAAGTGTTTGCTGAGAAATCAGGCAACTCGTAGTTTTTTGGAAGCTTGGCAGGCCCTTTCCATGAAAGTGATTCTCGCCAGTCTGTGCTTAGGGCTACATCAACAGCAAACAAACCATAGAGATAGAACTTGAAACTGCTTTATTGTGTCAAGTTTCAAAGAGCTAGCACAAACCGTGTTTGATTTAGAGTTCCAAATACATGTATCCCTATAGGAGAAAACAGAGTGAAACCTCAAAATGAAACCGGTTACTGCAACCAACAGTTTAACCTAGAACAACGAAATTTGGCGAGCCAAGTGGGATTGGTGTACTGATCATTACCTGAAAGTATCATCAAGATTGGGTGAAAAAGTGTTTGCTGAGATTACAGGCAACTCGTAGTTTTTTGGAAGCTTGGCAGGCCCTTTCCATGAAAGTGATTCTCGCCAGTCTCTGCTTAGGGCTACATCAACAGCAAACAAACCATAGTGATAGAACTTGAAACTGCTTTATTGTGTCAAGTTTCAAAGAGCTAGCACAAACCGTGTTTGATTTAGAGTTCCAAATACATGTATCCCTATAGGAGAAAACAGAGTGAAACCTCAAAATTTAACCGGTTACTGCCAACGAACGGTTTAACCTAGAAGAATGAAATTTGGCGAGCCAAGTGGGATTGCTGTACTGATCATTACCTGAAAGTTTCATCAAGATTGGGTGAAAAAGTGTTTGCTGAGATTTCAGGCAACTCGTAGTTTTTTGGAAGCTTGGCAGGCCCTTTCCATGAAAGTGATTCTCGCCAGTCTCTGCTTAAGGCTACATCAACAGCAAACAAACCATAGAGATAGAACTTGAAACTTCTTTATTGTGTCAAGTTTCAAAGAGCTAGCACAAACCGTGTTTGATTTAGACTTCCAAATACATGTATCCCTATAGGAGAAAACAGAGTGAAACCTCAAAATGAAACCGGTTACTGCCAACGAAAGGTTTAACCTAGAAGAACGAAATTTGGCGAGCCAAGTGGAATTGGTGTACTGATCATTACCTGAAAGTTTCATCAAGATTGGGTGAAAAAGTGTGTGCTGAGATTTCAGGCAACTCGAAGTTTTTTGGAAGCTTAGCAGGCTCTTTCCATGAAAGTGATTCTCGCCAGTCTCTGCTTAGGGCTACATCAACAGCAAACAAACCATAGAGATAGAAGTTGAAACTGCTTTATTGTGTCAAGTTTCAAAGAGCTAGCATAAACCGTGTTTGATTTAGAGTTCCAAATACATGTATCCCTATTTGAGAAAACAGAGTGAAACCTCGAAAAGAAAACGGTTACTGCAAACGAACGGTTTAACCTAGAAGAACAAAATTTGGCGAGCCAAGTGGGATTGGTGTACTGATCATTACCTGAAAGTTTCATCAAGATTGGGTGAAAAAGTGTTTGCTGAGATTTCAGGCAACTCGTAGTTTTTTGGAAGCTTGGCAGGCCCTTTCAATGAAAGTGATTCTCGCCAGTCTCTGCTTAGGGCTACATCAACAGCAAACAAACCATAGAGATAGAACTTGAAACTGCTTTATTGTGTCAAGTTTCAAAGAGCTAGCGCAAACCGTGTTTGATTTAGAGTTCAAAATACCTGTATCCCTATAGGAGAAAACAGAGTGAAACCTCAAAATGAAACCGGTTACTGCCAACGAACGGTTTAACCTAGAAGAACGAAATTTGGCGAGCCAAGTGGGATTGGTGTACTGATCATTACCTGAAAGATTCATCAAGATTGGGTGAAAAAGTGTTTGCTGAGATTTCAGGCAACTCGTAGTTTTTTGGAAGCTTGGCAGGCCCTTTCCATGAAAGTGATTCTCGCCAGTCTCCGCTTAGGGCTACATCAACAGCAAACAAACCATAGAGATAGAACTTGAAACTGCTTTATTGTGTCAAGTTTCAAAAAGCTAGCACAAACCGTGTTTGATTTAGACTTCCAAATACATGTATACCTATAGGAGAAAACAGAGTGAAACCTCAAAATGAAAACGGTTACTGCTAACGAACGGTTTAACCTAGAAGAACGAAATTTGGCTAGCCAAGTGGGATTGGTGTACTGATCATTACCTGAAAGTTTCATCAAGATTGGGTGAAAAAGTGTGTGCTGAGATTTCAGGCAACTCGAAGTTTTTTGGAAGCTTGGCAGGCCCTTTCCATGAAAGTGATTCTCGCCAGTCTGTGCTTAGGGCTACATCAACAGCAAACAAACCATAGAGATAGAACTTGAAACTGCTTTATTGTGTCAAGTTTCAAAGAGCTAGCACAAACCGTGTTTGATTTAGAGTTCCAAATACATGTATCCCTATAGGAGAAAACAGAGTGAAACTTCAAAATGAAAACGGTTACTGCAAATGAACGGTTTAACCTAGAAGAACGAAATTTGGCAATCCAAGTGGGATTGGTGTACTGATCATTACCTGAAAGCATCATCAAGATTGGGTGAAAAAGTGTTTGCTGAGATTTCAGGCAACTCGTATTTTTTTGGAAGCTTGGCAGGCCCTTTCCATGAAAGTGATTCTCGCCAGTCTCTGCTTAGGGCTACATCAACAGCAAACAAACCATAAAGATAGAACTTGAAACTGCTTTATTTTGTCAAGTTTCAAAGAGCTAGCACAAACCGTGTTTGATTTAGACTTCCAAATACATGTATCCCTATAGGAGAAAACAGAGTGAAACCTCAAAATGAAACCGGTTACTGCCAACGAACGGTTTAACCTAGAAGAATGAAATTTGGCGAGCCAAGTGGGATTGGTGTACTGATCATTACCTGAAAGTTTCATCAAGATTGGGTGAAAAAGTGTGTGCTGAGATTTCAGGCAACTCGTAGTTTTTTGGAAGCTTGGCAGGCCCTTTCCATGAAAGTGATTCTCGCCAGTCTCTGCTTAGGGCTACATCAACAGCAAACAAACCATAGAGATAGAACTTGAAACGGCTTTATTGTGTCAAGTTTCAAAGAGCTAGCACAAACCATGTTTGATTTAGAGTCCCAAATACATGTATCTCTATTGGAGAAAACAGAGTGAAACCTCAAAATGAAACCGGTTACTGCCAACGAACGGTTTAACCTAGAAGAACGAAATTTGGCGAGCCAAGTGGGATTGGTGTACTGATAATTACCTGAAAATTTCATCAAGATTGGGTGAAAAAGTGTTTGCTGAGATTTCAGTCAACTCGTAGCTTTTTGGAAGCTTGGCAGGCCCTTTCCATGAAAGTGATTCTCGCCAGTCTCTGCTTAGGGCTACATCAACAGCAAACAAACCATAGAGATAGAACTTGAAATTGCTTTATTCTGTCAAGTTTCTAAAAGCTAGCACAAACCGTGTTTGATTTAGACTTCCAAATACATGTATCCCTATATGAGAAAACAGAGTGAAACCTCAAAATGAAACCGGTTACTGCCAATGAATGGTTTAACCTAGAAGAACGAAATTTGGTGAGCCAAGTGGGATTGGTGTACTGATCATTACCTGAAAGTTTCATCAAGATTGGGTGAAAAAGTGTTTGCTGAGATTTCAGGCAACTCGTAGTTTTTTGGAAGCTTGGCAGGCCCTTTCCATGAAAGTGATTCTCGCCAGTCTCTGCTTAGGGCGACATCAACAGCAAACAAACCATAGAGATAGAACTTGATACTGCTTTATTGTGTCAAGTTTCAAAGAGCTAGCACAAACCGTGTTTGATTTAGAGTTCCAAATACATGTATCCCTATTGGAGAAAACAGAGTGAAACCTCAAAATGAAACCGGTTACTGCCAACGAACGGTTTAACCTAGAAGAACGAAATTTTGTGAGCCAAGTGGGATTGGTGTACTGATCATTACCTGAAAGTTTCATCAAGATTGGGTGAAAAAGTGTTTGCTGAGATTTCAGGCAACTCGTAGTTTTTTGGAAGCTTGGCAGGCCCTTTCCATGAAAGTGATTCTCGCCAGTCTCTGCTTAGGGCTACATCAACAGCAAACAAACCATAGAGATAGAACTTGCAACTGCTTTATTGTGTCAAGTTTCAAAGAGCTAGCACAAACCGTGTTTGATTTAGAGTTCCAAATACATGTATCCCTATTGAAGAAAACAGAGTGAAACCTCAAAATGAAACCGGTTACTGCCAACGAACGGTTTAACCTAGAAGAACGAAATTTGGTGAGCCAAGTGGGATTGGTGTACTGATCATTATCTGAAAGTTTCATCAAGATTGGGTGAAAAAGTGTGTGCTGAGATTTCAGGCAACTCGTAGTTTTTTGGAAGCTTGGCAGGCCCTTTCCATGAAAGTGATTCTCGCCAGTCTCTGCTTAGGGCTACATCAACAGCAAACAAACCATAGAGAGAGAACTTGAAACTGCTTTATTGTGTCAAGTTCCAAAGAGCTAGCA